>NW_026124513.1:10000-27431 GCF_025177605.1 Cucumis melo | reverse complement strand
AAACCAACCCCTTGGACTGCTACGAAAAACCCCATCGGATTTCAAAGTAGCACGATCTAATTCAAAAATTTCACCCAATTGAGCACGTCTAGCATATTTTTTCACAGTAGCAGGATCACTATAACTGACTCCATTGAGTTCACCGCCATAGAACTCAACAGTTACACCGACCTGTTCAACACTATACTTCGATTCTGCTCTTCGAAAAGGAACATCGGCTCTAACAATTCCGTCTCCGTCTACCAAAACAACCGGAAATGTTTCAAAAAAGGTCGGCATACGGCGTACAAAAAGTTCGCGCCCTTCTTTATCTCTAAAAACAGGGTGTCCTAACCAACCAACAGCTATTCCATCCCCGTTGTCCATGGAACCCGCTCTGAATAATCCACCTTTTGCGGGATTATTCCCGATATAATCATAAAAAGCTAATTTTTCAGGAATTTTAGACCAAGCTTCTGATAAACTTTGATTTTCGGCTAACCCGGTACTAACTCTTCGATATATTTCTTGCTGGAAGTATCCCTGATCCCATTGATAACGAGTGGGCCCAAATAATTCAATCGGGGTAGTTGCTGAACCATACCACATAGTTCCAGCAACAACAAAAGCTGCAAAAAATACAGCAGCGATACTACTGGAAAGGACGGTTTCAATATTTCCCATACGTAATCCTTTGTATAGACGTTGGGGCGGACGAACACTAAGATGGAATAGGCCCGCTAATATGCCCAATGTACCTGCTGCAATATGATGCGAGGCTATTCCGCCCGGAACAAAAGGATCAAACCCTTCGACACCCCACGCAGGATTTACGGCTTGTACCCTTCCGGTTAATCCATAAGGATCGGATACCCATATTCCCGGACCATACAATCCGGTTACATGAAATGCACCAAAACCAAAGCAACCCAACCCTGAGAGAAATAAATGAATTCCAAAAATCTTCGGCAAATCCAAAGAAGGTTTTCCTGTACGTTCATCACAAAATATTTCTAGATCCCAATACACCCAATGCCAGATAGCTGCTAAGAAGCACAATCCAGAAAACACAATATGTGCTCCGGCCACACCTTCGTAACTCCAAATACCCGGATTCGTTATAGTCCCTCCTGTGATACTCCAACCCCCCCATGAATTGGTTATTCCTAAACGAGTCATGAAGGGTATAACGAACATACCCTGTCTCCACATTGGATCAAGAACAGGATCAGAGGGATCAAAAACTGCTAATTCGTATAGGGCCATTGAACCGGCCCAACCAGCAACTAGAGCTGTATGCATTATATGAACAGAAAGCAAACGACCGGGATCATTCAATACAACGGTATGAACACGATACCAAGGCAAACCCATGGAAATACCCCTTTATCAAGGAAAAATAGACACTATGTAACTTTATTGCACTGAAAAAAAAAACTATGCTACGGACCTCCCCTTTTGAGGGGATTATCTTGGCGAAAGGATTAATATTTAGTCTATTCTTTTAGTAATAATGGAACAATTCGATTCTATTCGTAGGAACAAAAAGAAGCAGATCTATTCTATACTCGATAAGTACCAATACGCAATGGTAGATGGGAATTGATCCTATTTTATAGGAGTGAATGTATACATACTTGTTCATCATTCAAAAACCTATTCGGGAAGAAGTTTCCCTTATTAATTCTGTTTTCCTTTTTTATGAACTTATTAAATCTATGTATAAAATATGCTAAAAGATAAAATCTGATAAAGGCCCATCTTATTTATTAAGACAATAAACCCGTTGTTACGCTTCCACATCAAAGTTAGCTATAGTACTTAATTCTTTTTTCTTTGCTTTAATGCCTATTGGTGTTCCAAAAGTACCTTTTCGAAGTCCCGGAGAGGAAGACGCATCGTGGGTTGACCTATAGTGCGACTTGTCAGATATATTGGGTCATATGGTATTTCCCCGTTCTCTCCCCCGATCGAGATATCCTCTCTTTCGCCCAAGACGGATTGATTTAATCATCAAAAATTTGGAGCGTGAAGTGCAATTAGATCTATTTTTTGGGGGGTATCCAGATTAATATTATCAATTAGAATAATTTATGGTTTTCTCGGTTGTACTAATAAAATGAAGTATCCAGGCTCCGCTTAGAAAAAACTCAATTTGGAATCTATCTATTCTATGATTACTACTACTTGTATCATATTCGATTTATCAATAGCATTGATAGAAAACTTTTAATCAATCGAGTAATATGAAGTAAATTGAAAAAAAAAAAGAAGTCGTAGCAAAAAGCCATGCTATTGGGGCATTTGTCCTATATGTGCAAATCCAAATCGGGCAGATCTTGACTCGGAGTAGAGCATAAACCTAAAAGAATTGAAGAAGACCATTTTGGAACAAGAAAATGACATCGGAATTGAAATTGAATCTCGATGAAACAATATATCAATGAAAAGTTAGTTCGATAAATTGAAAATTTAATGAATTGTTTTTTTATTTATTGAAATTTATAGTATAGATAAACGACCGCGGGCCAAAGGACAAAACTCATCCATTTTGAAAAAAAAATGGAAGGTAAGAAAAAGCCCCTTCATTAGAAGTTAGAAAGAGTCCTCTAAAGAAGGCTAAAATCTAAACATTGATTCTTTTTTCGCTATTTTTTTTGAACCGTATGCATCAAAAGGTGCCCGTACGGTTCTTAAGGGATACAATTTTATCCTAATCAACCGACTTTATCGAGAAAGATTACTTTTTTTAGGCCAAGAGGTTGATAGTGATATTTCGAATCAACTTATTAGTCTTATGGTATATCTCAGTATGGAGGATGATACCAAAGATCTGTATTTATTTATAAACTCTCCCGGTGGAGGGGTAATAAGCGGATTAGGTATTTATGATACTATGCAATTTGTGCAACCAGATGTACAGACAATATGCATGGGATTAGCCGCTTCAATGGGATCTTTTATTCTAGTCGGAGGAGAAATTACCAAACGTCTAGCATTCCCGCACGCTCGGCGCCAATGAGTTTTTTTTAGACAAAAAGAAAACTATGCCTTCGCCATATAAAATATTAAGTAATAATAGCATGGCACTTTGAATTCGATATGAGAATTTTTTTTTTCTAAACCATTAGGTTATGTATCGAAAGAGTAGTATGAGATAAAAGGCATTTCCGATTGTAGGCTGATTTATCGCGGAGGCCTCTTTCAGCGTCACAAACTTTTTTGTTTTCACGACGGAAGACTCTTAACAATATTTCTGTTATGAAAGACTACGAAATATTTATTTTTAAGAAAAAAAATAAAAAAAAGAAACTTTGGGATTGCTGAATAACAAACGAAATCATAAAGCAACGGAACCATCATAGTATTTTGAAATTACTAAAAAAAAGGAAGGGTGGTTATTGGATCATTTACTGCTCTGGGTCTGCTAGATCCTATATTTTCTATTCCTTCGCTGGAAGGTAAAAATGAATTCCATTGTGGAGCCGTATGCACTGCACAAAGGATGCCTGTACGGTTGTTAATCCTATCTTTTTTTTATTATCTTTGACTCATCATGATAATGATGTAAGATAGAGAAAACCATTTATTAAATCATCAGGGTAATGATCCATCAACCTGCTAGTTCTTTTTATGAGGCACAAACGGTAGAATTTATCCTGGAAGCGAAAGAACTACTGAGGCTGCGCGAAATCCTCACAAGGGTTTATGTACAAAGAACAGGCAAACCCTTATGGGTTATATCCGAAGACATGGAAAGGGATGTTTTTATGTCAGCAACAGAAGCCCAAGCTCATGGAATTGTTGATCTTGTAGCGGTTGAATAACAAATAGCAGGTATTTCACGCAAAAATCCGAAATTTTCGATTTTCTCTTTTTACCGGGGTTAATATATTACTATTAATCATATTAATTATTAATATCGAATATAGAAGTAATTCATAATCATCCGGTTAGGATTGATCTAAACCAACTCATTATGTATACAATTCAACATGCCAACTATTAAACAACTTATTAGAAACACAAGACAGCCAATCAGAAATGTCACCAAATCGCCCGCCCTTCGGGGATGCCCTCAGCGTCGAGGAACATGTACTAGGGTGTATGTGCGACTCGTTTAGACCATGGACCGGGACAAAAGAAAGTACAAAATTTTTCCCGTATCAGTTATAAGTACAGTGAATAGGATAGAATGAATGGAAGAAATCCGTTCACTACCGAAAATAAATAAACAAAGATTTATCGTATCCTTTTATTGTGTATCAAATTTATGGTTTCTATTGGTGCAAATCCAATCATCTCTATTTTCAATTTTAGATGAGAAAGAATTCCCCATTGGTAACAAATGCTTATCCATTAAGCAGAGGAAATCCTATTTAACAGAAGGATTATAGCCTTATTCTTCCAAGAACGGACTAAGAGGGTCAGCTACCCAACCAATCTTCATAATTAAATACCGTTACTGTATAGGTAGATCTCGTTGTGAAAGACCGATTACTAGATAATTCATGGGTAGAGCCAAAGAGGGTGAACTGTACAAGTTAACAATAACATTGATGAAATAAAAGAAGGAGCTCCGGTGTATAGAGAGGACCTCACCGTTTAAGAAGTAACCATAGAAACGAAGGAACCCACTATTTCTTTATCCATTTCTATTTTTATTTATTTACTCTATTTTTGTTTTTTATACCTAGTAAAAATACTATTTCGTATTTTGGGGTGATTAGAACAAAAAAAGAAATAGTGGTCGGGAAGGTTATAGTAGCAAAAGCCATTGGAATTTTTATTTTATACATTGGAAAAATACGTTTTGTTATTAATAGACTAGGAAAGGAGAAAGGAATAACTGAAAGAAAGGAAATCCATTAGTTATTCATCAAAGTTTCATTTATTCAATGACTAGAATTAAACGAGGATATATAGCTCGGAGACGTAGAACAAAAATTCGTTTATTTGCATCAAGCTTTCGAGGGGCTCATTCAAGACTTACTCGAACTATTACTCAACAGAAAATAAGAGCTTTGGCTTCAGCTTATCGGGATAGAGGTAGGCAAAAAAGAAATTTTCGACAGTTGTGGATCGCTCGAATAAATGCAGTAATTCGATCTAATAAGGTAGACTACAGTTATAGTAGATTCATACACAATCTGTACAAGAGGCAGTTGCTTCTTAATCGTAAAATACTTGCCCAAATCGCGATATTAAATAGAAATTGTCTTTATATGATTTCCAATGAGATCATAAAATACGAAGATTGCAAAGAATCCAGCGGAATGCTTAAAATGGAGTTCTCTGGAGAATGAACTCCGAGAAGGTAGAGTAGAAATTAGTATGATAAAATATGATAAAGTGGTCAAAATGAGCAAATATGTTCAATAAAAAAAAAACGATTTATTCTTCTTCCACTATTCTTTCTTTTTCTTACGACACGACAATCGAATCTAGATTTTCGGATTTTTCGAACAAAGAATCAATCTGCGGTTGAGTTTGGATTAGAATTTTAATTCAATTAAAGAGTAAGCTAAGTCTATTTATTCCTGGTTCTAAGACCAATAGTTCTAGCGGTCGACTCGCTTCTTTCAAATTGTTTCTCATTATTAAGAAAAGGTAACAAAGATAAAATACGAGCTTGTTTTATAGCAATAGTAATTAAGCGTTGCTGTTTTAAGGTCAATCTATTTACCCGTCTAGATAATATTTTTCCTTGTTCACTAATAAATCGACTAATTAAACTCATGTTTCTATAATCAATTCGATCCCCCGATGGAATCGGGGGCAAACGCCTACGAAAAGATCGTTTGGATTTAAGAAAGAGTCGCTTGGATTTATCCATGGTTTTTTTATTCCTTATCCCGAAAATCCTATTTCTTAATTCTAAATCATTTTAGATCCGATCGAAATAGGATTTGGTTTGTTTATATTTAAATCTAAAATATGTCTAATATATGTAATTTTTCATCTTCCTTGGATTGGAAAAGGGTGACACACAGCCGATCGGTTCGATCTATTTCTTTATCTCCCCATGAATCGTATGTTTGTAACACCGGGGACAGAATTTTCTCAATTCCAATCGACTAGGCGTATTGTGTCGATTCTTTTGAGTAATATATCTGGAAATCCCTATTGATTCCTTATTAACACCGTTTCGAACACAACGAGTACATTCCA
The DNA here is from genome assembly GCF_025177605.1 of Cucumis melo. Taxonomy (NCBI): domain Eukaryota; kingdom Viridiplantae; phylum Streptophyta; class Magnoliopsida; order Cucurbitales; family Cucurbitaceae; genus Cucumis; species Cucumis melo. Next base: position 21,281 of record NW_026124513.1, on the reverse strand, counting down.
AAATAACAGTTACTCGGGCATCTTTACCCTTGGCCATGAACCTCCCTTGGATTTTTGATTCACGCAACTCTTCCATTTTCCGATCCAAAATGAAGAAAAAAAGAAAAATTGGTAACTCGAAATAAAATTATGAAAGATTTCGTTACAATCAAATATTAAAATATAGTAATACAATAATTTCTAAATTTAGAATCGCAGTACAGTTTTTCATTTAAGTATTTTGTATGATATTGTTGCCCTAGCCATCACATTTTCATTTTCGTTCTCACTCTTTTATTAATTAAATTTGAACCTGGCGCCGCGTCCGAGTTTGACTGAGGTTGAATCCATTTTGATTCTTTCTAACTTATTCTAAGTCTAAAAACTCTAAAAAAAAGAAGGGGGAAGGGGATTAGTCAAAGATATTTGATTGTTTTTCTAATCTTCTTCACCCCTTCCCAAGTCAATAACTAGAATGAAAAAAACGGGAATACCAACGCATCCGGGAATAAACGATTGATCTCGATTAATAGACCCGCTAAAGCCCCGAACCATATAGTACTTACTACCGGTGCCACGGAGAGATATGTTTTTAGATCTCGCATTGAAAACCCTCCTACTTTATAGTAATTTGTAATACATACTGGTATTACATACCATCAAATGTATATATAGTTAATAACCGCTTGTATTGTCCGCGGAATTCCTAATTCAAATTGAAATGTACAACAGTTCAATTCGGTAGATATTCCCTTTTTTATTAAAAAAAATATGTAGCTTTCCGCCCCACCCCAAATATTCATTTTTCTTTACGGCGGATTTAATATTTATTATTTCATACGTATATAAGTCTTTTTATTATTTTTATTATATTTTATATATGATATGAGACAAAAAAGAAGAAATGGCAAGATAATTTGTGTATACCAATGGAGGAAATAAATAAAAAATGTGGAAAACAAGACAGGGATTCTCTACAATAACACTGTAGACCAATTGAAAGGGATGTAGCGCAGCTTGGTAGCGCGTTTGTTTTGGGTACAAAATGTCACGGGTTCAAATCCTGTCATCCCTACCTATTACTTATCTTCTGAACAGTAACGAGGAATCAATTGAGATCCATAAAAATTGAACATACATATATCGAATCAATCTTTTTTTATTTAATTTTATGATATTCTCTATGATAATATATGTATCGAAGATATATTCGGGTTGCTTTTAGTTTGATAATAAAACGCTCTTAGTTCAGTTCGGTAGAACGCGGGTCTCCAAAACCCGATGTCGTAGGTTCAAATCCTATAGAGCGTGATTCGATTCTTGTTGTTGTTAAATCAAAATGATACTGAAATAATTCAACAGAAATCAAAATTTTACCTCCTATAAAGCAAGTAGGGGGTCAATCAAAAAAAAGAACTGTTAATTAATCAAAGGTCCAACTGATCCCCCCGTCTGTATTGTAAATATGCGGTCACAAATAATCCAGCCAAAGTAATAGGAATTAGACCTAATACGATTCCAAATAGAAAAACTTCAATCATTTCAATTTAGTTGAACGAGGAAAAGGAGAGGTAATATCTATCCTTAAAATATTAATCGGTATTGCCCATGAATCTCAATGACCAAGAATTCGAAATTGAATTGACAAGGTAAAGAACTCTACAATATATAGAATATATTGAATAACACCGAAATCTTTCTTTTTTTTGAATTGTGCATTCAATGAATTTTAATCAAATAAGTCGTATCTTGTTCAGCACCGATAAATAGAGCTGAGGTTATAGTTAAAACTGCTAGTAGAAAACCGAAATAACTAGTGATAGTAGGCATGACGAGGCTAAATGAAATACGTTATTTTTATCCATATGTTTATAAAGCACTTCCCTAAGTTTCTATTTTTGAAAGATACGCGGATGGATAAGTAAAAATACTAATTGAAAAAATATATTCAATTGAAAGTTTTTGATTCATCTATTATTATGATTATAGATGATACTAACAAAAATCTTGTGACATAGGTAAGAAATCAATTCATCATCTGTCTCTCTATCCCGCAATTCGGAATCAAGGGATTCATTGAACAACTCTTGAGTTTTCAAAACAAATATTCTTATTATAAAGAATTTATAAACAATAATTTAATATATAAATCTAGTAAATATATAAATCTATTAAATGGATTCTAAATAATTAGAAAGAAAAAAAAAAAAAAAAAAAGAAAAATAATAAATAAACTATGTTGTGTAACTTGATTCCAAAAATGAAATGCTCTTTGAATCGCTGAAGAATGAATGACCTTATAATGCCCTTTATTTATGAAATTGTATTCCCACTAATTAGATTTTATGTAGTGGGTTCATTTCCATAAAATCTTTTTTAAAAAGAAAAAAAGTATCGCACGATCAGATCACTCGAAACTAGGTTCTCCATTTATTCTTATTCTTTCCATATTAAAAACATTCTTCTAATTAGTTGAAGAACGATCGTTTGAGTCTAATATAAAACAATAATGCGTGCATTACGAATATTTATTATTCTTCTATTCGTTGTTCTGTTTCGTTCATCGAATCCTATGTACTACTGTTACTTGTTACTGGACGACTAACCAATTCCTTAAAATAAAAAAAGATTCAAACAAAAATATAACTACAAACACAAAAGAAATATTTCGAGATTTCACGTCTAATTTCATTGAATTTTGGGACTATTAGAATCTGCTTCCTAAATTATTATAAACCAACCAGTCGGATTCACATTTTACCCAATCTTCGCTTTCTAGCCCGAAGCCAATAACCGATAGAATCCTTAATACTACAGACAGGCATTTTCAGAATTTTCTATTGAATGAATGGTATATGATTCTACATCGACAAGCAGCAAGAAAAGAAGAAACAAATTATATTATTTAGTTTTAGTGCTTCATTTTGATACTTATTGTGAAATTGCGTTGCTGCGTCAGAAGAAGGATAGCTATACTGATTCGGTATACTCTAAAAACACCCTCGGTACAATATTGACGATCTTACAAAGATAAAATTTCAGTTAATTTCCATTTACTGATCTCATCTTTTACGGAATCGATCCCCCTTTTGACTGTACAAGAATATGTGGAGCTCGGCATGTCTGGAAGCACAGGAGAACGTTCTTTTGCTGATATTATCACCAGTATTCGATACTGGGTCATTCATAGCATTACTATACCTTCTCTATTCATTGCAGGTTGGTTATTCGTCAGCACGGGTTTAGCTTACGATGTTTTTGGAAGCCCTCGTCCAAATGAGTATTTTACAGAGAGCCGACAAGGAATTCCATTAATAACTGGCCGTTTTGATTCTTTGGAACAACTCGATGAATTTAGTAGATCTTTTTAGGAGGACCAAATGACTATCGATAAAACTTATCCTATTTTTACAGTGCGATGGTTAACTGTTCACGGACTAGCTGTACCTACCGTTTCTTTTTTAGGGTCAATATCAGCAATGCAATTCATCCAACGATAAACCTAATCCGAATTATAGAGCTATGACACAATCAAATCCGAACGAACAAAATGTTGAATTGAATCGTACCAGTCTTTACTGGGGGTTATTACTCATTTTTGTACTTGCTGTTTTATTTTCCAATTATTTCTTCAATTAAATAAAAGAAAATACTAAATAATAGTACGAATTATCTTATCCCATTCGGAAGGATATCATCTCATAATTATCTATGACTGTTTCTGTCTCTAGCACGACCACTTGATGAAATGGGGAGGGAAGTGGGACAAATGGCCGAGACTACTGGAAGGATTCCTCTTTGGATAATCGGTACTGTAACTGGTATTCCTGTGATCGGTTTAGTTGGTATTTTCTTTTATGGTTCATATTCCGGCTTAGGTTCATCTCTGTAATAATCGGATGAACTGAGTTGGAGACATGAAAGCGTAAGAACTCAACAGGATCCCCCTCAAATCAGAAAAAAAGAGGGGGTAGGTCCCGTTGAGCTCTTACTAATTAGAATTAGACTAATTTATTCATATAAATGAAAAAATGGATCTTTCCTATTTTTTCAAAAAACTTCATTTCTTTCTGATTCTGAATTGCTTCAAAAAAAAAATTGATTCAGACCATCTCTTTCGCGATCGTATCGGTCGATACTTTCATTTCAAAGCGAAAAAAAGAAAGAGAGAATCACTCGATTCCCTCTTTCTGGATGATACAATCCCAATATAACAATATTATATTTCTATCGATCAGATATCACAAACCCTTTAAATAGATTAAAATATACTAATAGAATTTTCTATAGTTATTTTAATATAAAATAGAATTGAAAAATTCATTGAATTTGTTCACTACTTATGTAATAAATCGAAAAAAAGGTTCTGATAAACCGGGAAAAATTGAAACTAAGAATAGAGATCTTTGACGAACGGGATCAAGAATAATTCATTAGTTTATTATTTCGACACCAGAACAAGAAAAGGAATTTTTCTGGTATCGAATACTAGAAAGATGCATAATTCCTTCTAGAATCCTTTGTTCCCTTCATTTTTTTTCTATTCTCCATTTACTTATCTTATTTTTAATATCTACTCTATTTTTATTCTATTAGAATAAAAATAGACACATTCAATGACATTTCAATCTGGCACCAGTGACATAATAATCATAATAATACCGCTCCTATTTGTATTGTAAAAAACAAAGAAATAAAGAAGAGGTAAAATAGTCTTCCTGACAATATAATATCCATACTATGACTAGTAATGCGGTACAAGTAATTACCGAAATAGGGTCGAAAAAGAATAAAAAAAAAAACAAGGGAAAAAGTTTTTCATAATTTTTTGATCATACATAATTAAATTATAGAATTGCCAACAAGAATTTGGTTTTTTTTACGAACTTTATTTGATAAATCCCCAGATTTAGAAATTCATTTCGGACAATTGAACCTTCTCAAACTGTTTCTTTTTAAGAACTAAAAAGATTTGTGCCAAAATAACAGATGCAAAAAAGAACAAAAGGCCTTGGACACGTAATGGATCTTGAAGGACGATTTCCGCATCTCCCTGACCAAATCCTCCCACATTAGGATTACTCGTTAATGGTTGATCAAGTTTGATGGATTCGCCCTCTGAAACAAGAAGTTCTGGTCCTGGAGGGATAATATCAACCACTTGACGCCCATTCGCTGCATCCACTATGGTTATTTCATATCCTCCTTTTTCTTTTCGTATTATTTTGCTTACTATCCCTGCTGCTGTAGCATTATAAACATTATTATTACTCTTACTCCCGTCGGGATAAATCTGACCCCTTCCCCTGTTCCCGCCTACGTATATGGGATATTTTAAGAAGTGAACATCTTTCTTAGTCGCAGGGTCCGGGGAAAGAATAGGAAAGGTGATTTCACTATATTTCTGACCAGGAACAGGACCTATCACAAGAATATTTTTTTTAGTGGGACGATAGCTCTGAAAAGAAAGATTGCCCATCTTTTCTTTAATCTCGGGAGAAATACGATCGGGGGGGGCTAATTCAAACCCCTCGGGTAAAATAAGAACAGCCCCCACATTCAAACCACCCTTTTTACCATTCGCAAGAACTTGTTTCAGTTGCATATCATAAGGAATTCGAACAACTGCTTCAAATACAGTATCAGGAAGTACCGCTTGTGGAACCTCGATATCCACGGGCTTATTAGCTAAATGGCAGTTGGCGCAGACAATACGGCCGGTTGCTTCTCGTGGATTTTCATAACCCTGTTGTGCAAAAATGGGATATGCATTTGAAACGGGTGCCCAAGTTATTATATATATCATGAGTGATACGGAAATAGATCGAGTAATCTCTTCCTTTATCGAAGAAAAGGTATTTCTAGTTTGCATGGTCCAATCATTGAGCCCAAAAATTTCTACAATAAAATTAGGTAGGTCCCTAGTATAGTTCCCTATCCATGATTCTGCTATTTACTGAAATAAAGTTACTCGAATATAGGAGGCATCCTTCGCGATGGGTAGAAGGAATAAGTACAATTTTGAATGTTTTACTTATGTACAAAGTAACAAACATTATATTTTTCAGTCATTCATTGAATGATAAATCACTACAAGTGAGGGAGATACACGATTTAAATAACGGAAGATCCAATATTTTAAAATTGTGTCAAGAATGACTGGAAAAGTGGAAACAAGACCGGATATAATTTGATCGTTATGAGAAAATCCAAAATCTTTGTAGACAGAACCAATCATTAGTTCCCAACCATGGGGTGAATGAAATCCTATACATAAATCAGTTAATAAAAGAATAGAAAAAGCTTTTATTGTGTCGCTTAAGTTATATAGGAACTCTTGAACCCAAGAGTTAAGAATAACAAGTTCTTCATTACCAAGAATAGAATAACCACTTAGAATAACGAAACAGATTATATTTGTCGAGAAGTGCAAAATCATATGGATACGATCCTCATTGTGCATCTTGATCAATTGGATCGTTTCTTTGTAGATTCCGATACGAAGCTTTTGTAGATGTGTTTCTGGGTATTCCTTTAGCATTTCGTCCAAGAGAAAGAGTTCCTCTAATTCTAGAACTTTTTTTATAATACTCTTTTCTTGAATATCATTCAAAAAAATTTCGGATTGACCAGTATTCCACCAATTAGTAACCCAAGATTCTAGGCTTTTATTAAATGAAAGAGAGATCCACCAGGGCAAAAATACTATAGATGCAAGATATAGAAGGGGAATGAATGCTTTCTTTTTTTCCATTTTTTCGTCTTTTATTTTTTAATGAACTCACTTCATTCGTTAACTCTCTACACTACTAATATTTATATCAAACATAAGTTCTATTACAAGTCATATGCATACTATTATGAATCCATTCCCTGTTTTTTAGTTTTTGATTTGTGATTTATTAGTTAATCCTTGAATTTCGAAATAATACAGAAAGAAAATAACAAAGAATCCACTTTTTTTTGTTACTGTGCAGTTGATTTACATACGGATCAAAATTTCGGACAAAGAAAGTTTTCTGGCTGTTCCGTATACGTCTGCTTTGGGTCAAATGAGCATTCTGAAGAAATTCCAGTTAAGTTATTATACTATTACTATGGTCTATAAAAAAGACTATTCTTTCATTTCAGTTTTATCCCTCTTGCTACGAACAAAATTCATTCTGAACTTCATTTTTCAAAAAACTTCAATTGGTACACACGCAAGAAATAGGCCAATTCGGCAGCCTTTTGCTCAATTTCTCGTGGGGTCAGATTCTGATCGGTACGCGTCAAGGGAATGGCCCCTTGGCCTCTTATTTCCATATAAAGGACACGACGTGCATAAATACCCTCTTTAACTTCTATTCTGATGGACTGAATGTCTTTCATAAGGAATCGTAGGAAGATTCGACGATTTTTTCCAGGAAACCCCCAACGAAAAATAGACACTATTTCTTCTTTTCTATCGAATCGATCATAACCGCTACCTACATTCCACAAAATTGTGCACCACAAATAGGAGCTAATAAAGAGACCGGCAATCCCATAGAAAGACATTACGATCCCCTGTGGAAAAAAAATTATTTGCTGAGACGGAAATAAAGCTATCAAATCCCTACCAAGATAACTGGAAGTTCCAACCAATAAAAACCCTAATGAACCTAAAAAAAGGATAAAGGCCCAGCAGAAATTGCTGATTTTTCGAGATCCTCTTATAAATTCTATCCATATACGTTCTGATCGCCAATTCATACTAGATCTCGTTGCATTTTATTGGAATTAAGAGAATCAAAAAAAATCTATTTTACTTTTTTTGTTTCCGAAGTAACTCTAATCAACTAGCACTATTTTGATGTGAACCTTTACTTTAGATCTAAGTAATTCATCGAATTACTTAGATCTAAAATAATAACATCACCTTTATATGATTCCCTATAGATACCTACATCCATATAGGTATATTGATTTTATATCTCAAACATTTGTCGCCCGATCTCTTATCTATTTTCTATTTTGAAACTTATCTATTTTCTATTTTGAAATACTTCTAATTGATTTCCTCAGATATCATGTTTACGTATGTATAATCGCTTATGTTTGGAGTAAGCCACATGTTAGATTCTAGTCTACTAAATAGATAGCTGTGTTATCGTCAAAGTCTAAGTTTTGAAAAAAAAAAATAGACAGCATATTTAAAAAATCTTGTTTTTTTGAACATGAAGAAATAAAGAAGCCATTGCAATTGCCGGAAATACTAGGCCCACTAAAGGCACAAAAATAGAGGGTAAGGTGGTGAGAGTTGTCATAGAATGGATACCTCGACTTAATATTTTCATTGTTATATTAATAGTTTTACCTGTTATTTATTGATTGTTATAAAAGGTATCTTATAATTATACTAATTCAATATATAATTATACTAAGTAATATCTACGTGAGTATATATAGAAAAGGAATGAGGAATGTCGAATTAAATAAATGGACTTACTCATCTTTCGACATGAGATATATGTATCATAATAGACGTTTGCATTATTTTAGTTATTATCTTGTCTTAGCATTTTTTTTTAATAAAATTTCATAAAGATTTTCGTACAAATTCCCAAAAAGGTAGTTATAATCCGATCCAACAACAAGGATTCTTAGTAAAACTAGAGATCCGCTAGAGATGTAGAAAGATGCAAGACTCTATGCCGCTATTTGCTATAGTTGAAGTATATATACACATGTAATGTTAAGAAGGGAGCATGAAATTCATTTTCTTCCCCGTGCCAAATTTTGCGGAAGAAATAAAAAAAAAAAGAATTCATTTTTTAAGTTAAGTAAGGCTTTACTTGATTGAATTTTGATTCGAGGGAACGAAAGCGTGGAGCTGAAATAACTCACTCACAACACCTTTTAAAGGATTACGTGGTACGATTAGATCGAATAAGCCCTTATCGAATAAAGATTCAGCCTCCTGTGAACCCTCAGGGACTGCCTTATTCAATGTTTGTTCAATTACTCTTTTACCCGCAAATGCGATGTAGGCATTCGGTTCGGCAATAATGATATCCCCCAACATACCAAAACTAGCTGTCACCCCACCAGTAGTAGGAGATGTAAGGATTGCTACATAGAATAATTTTTTATTTGATTGATAATCATATAAAGCGGAAGATATTTTTGCCATTTGCATCAAGCTCAAACTTCCTTCTTGCATGCGTGCTCCTCCCGAAGCACACACTAAAATAAGAGGTAAAAATTGATTGGTAGCATACTCGATCAAACGGGTGATTTTCTCTCCTACTACGGATCCCATACTACCCCCTATAAACTGAAAATCCATAACCCCAATTGCTACTGGAATATCATTTAATTTACCTGTGCCTGTTTGAATAGCCTCAGTTAATCCTGTCTTTCTTTGATAAGAAGAAAGACGATCTTTATAAGTATAAAGTTGATTCTCCGAATCAAATTGAATGGGATCCAAAGAGACCATGTCTTCATCCATAGGGTCCCAAGTACCTGGATCAATCAAAAGTTCGATTCTATCTGAACTACTCATTTTCAAATGGTATCCACATTGTTGACAAATATTCATTTTTGATTTAAAAATTTTCTTATAATTTAATCCATAACAATTTTCGCATTGAACCCACAAATGCCTGTATTTTTTAGTTAGATCTAGATCATTAGAACGTTCTGTTGTAGTTAAATTTTTTCTATGCGTGCTAGTTCTTATACTGAAACTCTCACTTTGACTACTATTTCCACCTTCAGCACAAATAGAACTATAAATGTAACTGTCACTGTAATTGTGACTACCACTTAAAATGTAACTATCAATACAGATTTGAGTCCAAAGATAACTGTCAATGCAACTATTAATGTGATTATTCCAACTATATTTAGTATCATACATGTACTGATCATAGTGGGAATCATCACTCTTAGATACATTATTTTGATAAGTAGAGTTCCGAAAACTATAAAAAGAACTTTCTAGTTCACTTACAAAAGAAGGATCATTGTCAATCTCAAAAATTTGATTTTCAATATCCAAATAGATGGAATAACTGCAGCTATTACTATCCCTAACTAAAAAAGTGTCATCAGATATGAAATTCCGAATGCCGACTAAATCATCAACAGTACTGTAACTAGAATTGTAACTATCACTATGACTAGGAATGTTTTTATTCATATTATTTATAATTGATCCTTCACTTTCAATAGGACCAAGACTATTGATTGATTTATTTAGCCTACACCTGTATTCTAACTTCCCTTTAGACAACATCGAATTTAACCATCTTTTTTCCATAGAGCTTTCTTGCCCCTATTTACATGAAAATACAATAGCTGAATAGTCATTCGATAAAAAAGAAATCATTTAAATATCTCATTTCCTATCAGAATAGGATCTAAATCCAATCACTAGGATTATTAAGTATTAACGAGTCGGTCTTAAAAAAAAAAGGTTCCGTTATATATAGTGAAGTGATACTTAGCGTTCTCTCAAAAGAGAATTATTTTTTTTTTCAATTAAATCAATTCAATTATTAATTTATAAATAGTGGTTTCTCACCGGTTATGTCAAATTGTCAAATTCACATAAAAAAAATCGTTGTTATCCCTATGAATATGAAGAACTTTTTTCGTAAAATCTCGTCTACTAAAAAATTTGTATTCCAAGACAGAACAAAAAGGACAATATACAGGATGGGGTAGAAGAAGTTGTGATACTTGGCTCGATCCCGGATCTGAAACGACGCTACGGGATATAATATATTAAATATTAAATGACTACACCAATCCTAAGGATCCATAGGCTTAATTGCGGATCCAGCACAACAATAAAAATTTTTAAGTTGTTTCGTCTTATATTTTTATTTCAATTTTCTATTTTGTATATCTAGTAAAAAAGATATACAATAATATCTTTGTATTGTATTCGGCTCAATCCTTTTAGTAAAAGATTGAGCCGAATTTAGTTTAATTGAAAGTCAATTAAAAGAACGAAGAGTAATTACTGGATTACAAAGTATCCATTGCCTCAAATTGTATCCATTGCCTCAAATTCAAATTTGATCTCCTTCCATACTTCACAAGCAGCAGCTAGTTCAGGACTCCATTTACTAGCCTCACGGATAATTTCATTACCCTCACGAGCAAGATCACGTCCCTCATTACGAGCTTGTACACATGCTTCTAGAGCTACTCGGTTAGCTACGGCACCAGGTGCATTACCCCAAGGGTGCCCCAAAGTTCCTCCGCCGAATTGTAGTACAGAATCATCTCCAAAAATCTCGGTTAGAGCAGGCATATGCCAAACGTG
>NW_026124513.1:0-5000 GCF_025177605.1 Cucumis melo | reverse complement strand
AATTTTCCTATTTTCCCATACAAAATCAAGAAATTAGTAATACTTCTTTTCTTTGGGATACCTACCCAATTCTAGTAAATTTTTGGAGTCAAAATCATGACATGAAACCGGTTAAAAACTCCACCATAACCCAATGCAAATCGAATGCACTAGTAAATCACATGGATCTAGGAACGACTTACTGTATTTTATTTGTGGACAAGCTAGAGTTTGAGAAACGAAGATCTTTGGTAACTTTCATTGTAAACATTCTCAAATAGGCTTTTCTGTTGGTATACCTTATCTAGTAAAGCACAAAACTAAAGTAGTCGTCTTCTCTTTCCTTCTTCAATCACTAAAAGTTCCTAAATGGAAATTCCGACTATATGTATCCTCTCTATATAAATATATAATATTTAATATATATTTATTATGGATATAATAGATATTATATAAATAGGATTATAGTGGATGAATCTTCAAACGAGACATGTACCGATCGACTAATCCGGTATATTTTCCACATTGATAGGAGTACGTTTATGTTTCTGCTTTACGAATATGATATTTTCTGGGTATTTCTAATAATATCAAGTCTTATTCCTATTTTGGCATTTCTAATTTCTGGAGTTTTAGCCCCTCTTAGCAAAGAGCCAGAGAAACTTTCGAGTTATGAATCGGGAATAGAACCAATGGGCGATGCTTGGGTACAATTTAGAATCCGTTATTATATGTTTGCTCTAGTTTTTGTTGTTTTTGATGTTGAAACAGTTTTTCTTTATCCGTGGGCAATGAGTTTTGATGTATTAGGGGTATCCGTCTTTATAGAAGCTTTAATTTTCGTGCTTATCCTAATTGTCGGTTTAGTTTATGCATGGCGAAAAGGAGCATTGGAATGGTCTTAGTTTTTGAATATTCAGACAATTAAAAAAAACATTGAGACAGTTATGAATTCCATCGAGTTTCCCTTACTTGATCGAACAACCCAAACTTCAGTTATTTCAACTACATCAAATGATCTTTCAAATTGGTCAAGACTCTCCAGTTTATGGCCGCTTCTCTATGGTACCAGTTGTTGCTTCATTGAATTCGCTTCATTAATAGGTTCACGATTCGACTTTGATCGTTATGGACTGGTACCAAGATCTAGTCCTAGACAGGCAGACTTAATTTTAACAGCGGGTACGGTAACAATGAAAATGGCTCCTTCTTTAGTAAGATTATATGAGCAAATGCCTGAACCAAAATATGTTATTGCTATGGGAGCATGTACAATTACAGGAGGGATGTTCAGTACCGATTCTTATAGTACTGTTCGGGGAGTCGATAAGTTAATTCCTGTCGATGTGTATTTGCCGGGTTGTCCGCCTAAACCCGAGGCTGTTATAGATGCTATAACAAAACTTCGTAAGAAAATATCTCGAGAAATCTATGAAGATCGAATTAAGTCTCAAGAGGAAAATCGGTGTTTTACTACCAATCACAAATTTCATGTTGGCCCAAGTACTAATACTGGAAATTACGATCAAGGATTACTCTATCAACCATCATCTACTTCAGAGATCATCCCTCCTGAAACTTTTTTCAAATACAAAAGTGCAGTCTCTTCCTACGAATTAGTAAATTAGGCCGTATACTTTTTTTGTACAGAATAACAAAGCAAAGAACGAGTGAATCTTCATCAATTTTTCATTGTAAATGGGAAATACTTATACAAATAAAAATAAAAAAATGGGGGGGGGAGAAGATGCAGGGTAATTTGTCTTCTTGGCTAGTCAAACATGGACTGGTTCATAGATCTTTGGGTTTCGATTACCAAGGAATAGAGACTTTACAAATAAAGCCCGAGGAATGGCATTCCATTGCAGTCATTTTATATGTATATGGTTACAATTATCTACGTTCCCAATGTGCTTATGATGTAGCACCAGGCGGACTGTTAGCTAGTGTGTATCATCTTACGAGAATCGAGTATGGTATAGATCAACCGGAAGAGGTATGCATAAAAGTATTTGCCGCAAGGATAAATCCTAAAATTCCGTCTGTTTTCTGGGTTTGGAAAAGTGCGGATTTTCCAGAAAGGGAATCTTATGATATGTTGGGAATTTCTTATGATAATCATCCACGTCTAAAGCGTATCTTAATGCCTGAAAGTTGGGTAGGATGGCCCTTACGTAAGGATTATATTGCCCCCAATTTTTATGAAATACAAGATGCTCATTAAATAATACGAAACTAATCTTCACTTCGACAACTCAAGATATTCAAATACATTTTTACGTTCTCTTATAGATATAGCATAGTAATTGAAGTCTCATTCATCTTATTATTATTGATTAAAAAAAATACAATTAGAGATTTGGTGAGATTATCCAATTTGTAAGATACTTATTTTGGATGAGCCACAAGCTAATAGGATGAACTAAATGAGTTCTGCATTATGAACTATGTATCACGCATATGACTTATAGATGTGCTTTAAAAAGTCACATAGGGTGAAATGAAGAAATATAATATGAAAAGAGAATCGGATTCTATTTGTACTGTATCTGAGATGAATCTTGGCCATTCCCGCCTTTCAACTCCCCTAGACTAGACTTTTGGGTCTTATAAGGAACTAATTGAAACTTTCAAATATGTATAAAATAGGAATTGAACGCCAGGAGACAGAGTATGAACAAATAAAAAAGAAGAGGAAACAAAAGAAAATTCTTTTCTTTTACATATCTATATACATCCTTTACATATTTCTATAAATATCCTCTTTATCTTTACTTGTCTATTTTCGACATCTATAAATAGAGTAAAAAATATATATAGTTTAGTTAAAGGGTAGATTTCCAGACATCATCATGTATCAGTATTTTTCATGATCTATATTATTAATGAATCCGTAGAATAGATACTCATACAAATTCATGATGTGCCAAGAACCAGATTTGAACTGGTGACACGAGGATTTTCAGTCCTCTGCTCTACCAACTGAGCTATCCCGGCCATTTCCGACACATTATCCTTATTTTAATAGATGACTTTGGTCTATGTCAATTGTAAATAAGAAAAAAGGTATTCCAAAGTCTTCTTTTTGAAGATATACGAAATTTCAGGGCTTGGATAAGCCTTTCGAAGTTTCAGTACAGTAGACAGTTAATCATTCAAATTTCACAGATTACTTGCGCAAGGATGTTCGTTTGTACGTCTATCATATAGAATATATACCACAAGCCTTGTGATAAGAAATCAAATTTCCGCTCAAATACGCTTGTGAAAGAGTCGAATGAATGAGAAACATAACAAAGTCTGAATTGCTAATGAACGGATAAATAATTAAAGAGGCCAACGGGCCTTTTTAGGGTTTTGGGGATAGAGGGACTTGAACCCTCACGATTTTAAAAGTCGACGGATTTTCCTCTTACTATAAATTTCATTTTTGTCGTTATTGACATGTAGAATGGGACTCTATCTTTATTCTATTCGATCTGATTAATCAATTCTTCAAAAGATCTATCAGACTATGATGGAGTAAATGATTTGATCAATGAATATTCGATTATTTTTTCAACTTGTAGATCTTGGAATCGATTCATAACAATTCGTTCATTTTTATATATAATTTTATATATATATATAAATATAAATATAAAAAATTATAGAAATATAAAAAATAGAGATTCGAGTTGTCATTAATCAATATAGTATTTCAGTACGTAATACGTTTATCTTTCATCGTTTCTGGAGTTTCGATGGAAGGATTCATTCCTTTACTAACGCAACGTCGTCAACTCCATTTGTTAGAACAGCTTCCATTGAGTCTCTGCACCTACCCTTTTTTTTCGGAAAAAAGGATTTGGCTCAGGATTGCCCATTTTTAATTCCAGGGTTTCTCTGAATTTGAAAGTTATCACTTAGTAGGTTTCCATACCAAGGCTCAATCTAATTAAGTCCGTAGCGTCTACCGATTTCGCCATATCCCCCTCTTTTAAGATTAGTATCGCATTATGATGTCCTTCCCCGTTTTCTTTCATTTGTATTATACTGGAACCACTCAAGTCATTAGAATACCGATTCCTCTATTGAAAAGTGTTTCCTCCTATTGGATTTCTTGTCTATCTTCTTTCATCTCTCTCTTCTCTATCGGAGACCCATATTTGTTCCGATCCAAAATGATTCTATCATTTCTGTATCTGCAATTCAATATATATCAATATAGATAGATATATGAACATATATATTTGCCCCTCTTTCTATTATTTTTTTAGTAAAAAATTTAATACTTAAACGGTCGATTCCCTTGTTCGTCTTATCTTCCACCTTTCAGAATGAAAACATAGAAACGCTTCATTATCATCTCAATTGCATTAAATGCAATTAAGATTAACACATTAATTATTGATACACATCCATTTGATAAATAGATCAAAATTTTCTATCGCTATATTCTATTAATCGTTATATTAATTATTATGTTCTATAATAGAACAATTCCAATATTGAATATTTATTTGAAATGAAATTAGATTCTATATTCATATTAATTAGGAATAGCTAAGATCCCAGTAATTTAGTAAATTACTATGCATGTAACATTTCTGTTATGTGAGCCCGCTTAGCTCAGAGGTTAGAGCATCGCATTTGTAATGCGATGGTCATCGGTTCGATTCCGATAGCCGGCTTTTCTCTATTGATTTTATTTTTGACATAATTGATAAATCAAATAAATAAAGAAACGACTTCTTACCCTTTTTCAAAGGTCACCGATCTATGATGTCGTAGGAACTTACTTACCTTTATGACTAAAGGAGGGGTTCTATTTCTGTAGAACAAATCAAGAAAGGAACTCTTACTTTTTTTATATCATTTACATATACAATAGGATCCGGATATTGATCCAAGTTATCTAATTATTCTTTGTTTTGTAGTACAATACTTTACTGGATTTCACTTCATTTATAATATTTATCATTTAGTTTTCATTTAAGTTTATGAAATTTAAATAAAATAAAATGTTTATGAAATTTAAA
>NW_026124512.1:7500-10000 GCF_025177605.1 Cucumis melo | reverse complement strand
AGCTCGACACTACCCACACACAACTCATTTATTTCTTCCAATTGCCATGGAGGTTATATCTTATGTAAAAGGACGAAAAACATAAGTGTTAGTGAGGGTTTGGCCTTTGACTAGAAAACAAGTTGACGCAAATCATCTTTGAATGCCCAAGTATAAGATAGGAAGCTCGTGTGCAAGTCAAGGCCCAAGGCCGAGGCCTTGGAGTACAAAGCACGGCCATGGGCGCGCGCGCCGTGCGTCAGTGGGCGTCTGTGGGTCGCCCGCTGCATGCCCGTGCGTCTGCGGGGGGCGTGCGCGCAGGGTGCCGCGCGCGCCATGCGTCTGCGGGCGTGGGGCGCGCGCCGCAAGCCCATGCGACTGCAGTGGGGCGTGCGCGTAGGGTGCCGCGCACGCGATGCTTGTGCGAGCGTGGGGATCCGTCTAAGGGGCGTGCGTGCTTGGCTTGTAAGTGGCAGATGAGCCTTGTTGCCAAGATCCACCGAGATTCATCTCGACCCTACCCACACACAACTCATTTATTTCTTCCAATTGCCATGGAGGTCATATCTTATGTAAAAGGACGAAAAACATAAGTGTTAGTGAGGGGTTGGCTTTGGACTAGAAAAAAAGTTGAAGCAAATCATCTTTGAATGCCCAAGAATAAGATAGTGTGCTCGTGTGCAAGTCAAGGACCAAGGCCGAGGCCTTCGAGTACAAAGCACGGCCATGGGCGCGCGCGCCGTGCGTTAGTGGGTTTGTGTGAGTCGCGCGCTGCATGCCCGTGCGTCTGCGGGGGGCGTGCGCGCAGGGGGCCGCGCGCGCCATGCGTCTACGGGCGTGTGTGGGGCGTGCGCCGCAAGCCCAGGCGACTGCAGTGGGGCGTGTGTGGGGCGCGCGCCGCATGCCCATGGCCGAGGCTTGCACACGAACGCCTAGGGTGCCCACCATGCGCCATGCCCTTCGGGCGTGTGTGGGGCGTGCGCGCAGAGTGCTAAGCGCGGCATGCGTCTGCGGGTGTGTGTCCGCGCGCCGCATGCCCAGGCGTCTACGTGGGACGTGCGCGCAAGCCGCGCGCAGCATGCGTCTGCGTTGGGCGTGACCACCCACGTCTAGAATTCATGGAAAAAACTCTATGGAGGTTGTTGGAACAAACCCGTGCCCCCACCGTGCATGCCCACATGCCCACCGAGCATGCAGCATGCGCGCCCCCATGCGCACGAATGCGGCACGGCCATGGGCGCGCGCGCCGCATGGCCATGCGTCTGCGTGGGGCGTGCGCGCAGGGTGCCGCGCGCGCAGGGTGCCGCAATGCCCACTCAACACACAAATGTGATGTCAAACCTATGTTCTAGTGCTTGGATTGTTATGAAATTTTTTCTGGGATCTAAAAAATGTAAACAAAGGATGTCCTCCAAAAATTAGTATTTTTGGAAACGTTTTACTATTTTTAAATTATTTTTAATTTTTTAACAATAAAAATTCATAAAATATTATTGGTTGGTTCAAAAATTATGAAACTTGTTTTCCACACTCATTTGAATGTCTAAAACATAATACAATCAAGTCCCGGTCATAATAATAACACAATCAAGATTTATGGCATGGTGTGACATTTCGGCTTTTTCATATGCAAGCCTGCCAGACCCAAAAAAGCCAGAATGTACTATATAGGGGGGCGACCTGCCTGCATGGGCGGGGCGCGGGGGTACCCCTATGCCGCGGCGCCGACCCTTCAAGCACATTGCGCCCATCATGGGCACATATGCTTGGGGGGTCGGCGCCGGCGGAGTGCCACCTCCGGCCGCCGGCGGCGAGTGAGAGTGGGTGTCGAGTTGATGCTCGGATGGGCTTGCGCGGACAATGCTTGCACCTCGGTGTGGGCGTGCACTCCAAGCGGGCTTGTTCGTGAGGAGACGAGATAACTTGCGATTGCTTTGTGCTTGGTGGACGAAGGGTTCGGCCGGAGTGCCACATCCGACCGTCGGGCAAGGAGTGAGAGCGGGATGGGCGTGCTTGGACAATGCTTGCACCTCGGTGTGGGCGTGCACTCCAAGTGTGCTTGTCTTGGCGATTGTTTCGTGCTTGGCGGAGGGGTTTGGCCATAACGATGGGCTTGTCCGTCGGGCAGGGAGTGAGAGCGGGTGTCGAGTTGACGCTCGGATGGGCTTGCGCGGACAATGCTTGCACCTCGGTGTGGGCGTGCACTCCAAGCGGGCTTGTTCGTGAAGATATGAGATGTCTTGCGATTGCTTTGTGCTCGGTGGACGGGTTTTATCGGAGTGCCACGTCCGACCGTTGGGCGGGGAGTGAGAGCGGGTGTCGAGTTGATGCTCGGATGGGCTTGCGCGGACAATGCTTGCACCTCGGTGTCGGCGTGCACTCCAAGCGGGTTTGTTCATGAAGATACGAGATGTCTTGCGATTGCTTCTTGCTTGGTGGAAGGGTTTGGTTAAAATCGATGGAATGCCGGGCCCCTACGTCGGGCAAGGAGTGAGAGCGGGATGTCAAATTGACATTCTTG
>NW_026124511.1:0-31228 GCF_025177605.1 Cucumis melo | reverse complement strand
GCTTTTTACCCCAGGACGAGAAAACTGAGTCCGGGGCATTCCCGCTCGCGTTTTCTTGGGACGAGCACCGGAAGTCCTCGAGCTCAGCCCCGTTTCCTTCGCTGCAAGTGCATTTCCAGTGGTTTCTGACACCGGACGAGCGTTCGCCACTCGTTGGAAGCTTCGGCCATCTTTTGGGACCGTTTTGGGTCGCACCACAGTTCTCCCTCCAACGAGCTCGCTTCCCGACCTATACCTCCGGAAAACGTGTCAGGGAGCATGCCAGGAGTGTGGGTTGAAGTCCTCGGAGCACGAGACCCGAAGATCGAAAGACTTGTGACCAATACGGAGCAAAGGGAAGAAACCGTCGGGGGACCCGCTTTTTACCCCAGGACGAGAAAACTGAGTCCGGGGCATTCCCGCTCGCGTTTTCTTGGGACGAGCACCGGAAGTCCTCGAGCTCAGCCCGTTTCCTTCGCTGCAAGTGCATTTCCAGTGGTTTCTGACACCCGGACGAGCGTTCGCCACTCGTTGGAAGCTTCGGCCATCTTTTGGACCGTTTTGGGTCGCACCACAGTTCTCCCTCCAACGAGCTCGCTTCCCGACCTATACCTCCGGAAAACGTGTCAGGGAGCATGCCAGGAGTGTGGGTTGAAGTCCTCGGAGCACGAGACCCGAAGATCGAAAGACTTCTGACCAATACGGAGCAAAGGGAAGAAACCGTCGGGGGACCGCTTTTTACCCCAGGACGAGAAACTGAGTCCGGGGCATTCCCGCCTCGCGTTTTCTTGGGACGAGCACCGGAAGTCCTCGAGCTCAGCCCGTTTTCCTTCGCTGCAAGTGCATTTCCAGTGGTTTCTGACACCGGACGAGCGTTCGCCACTCGTTGGAAGCTTCGGCCATCTTTTGGACCGTTTTGGGTCGCACCACAGTTCTCCCTCCAACGAGCTCGCTTCCCGACCTATACCTCCGGAAAAACGTGTCAGGGAGCATGCCAGGAGTGTGGGTTGAAGTCCTCGGAGCACGAGACCCGAAGATCGAAAGACTTATGACCAATACGGAGCAAAGGGAAGAAACCGTCGGGGGACCGCTTTTTACCCCAGGACGAGAAACTGAGTCCGGGGCATTCCCGCTCGCGTTTTCTTGGGACGAGCACCGGAAGTCCTCGAGCTCAGCCCGTTTCCTTCGCTGCAAGTGCATTTCCAGTGGTTTCTGACACCGGACGAGCGTTCGCCACTCGTTGGAAGCTTCGGCCATCTTTTGGACCGTTTTGGGTCGCACCACAGTTCTCCCTCCAACGAGCTCGCTTCCCGACCTATACCTCCGGAAAACGTGTCAGGGAGCATGCCAGGAGTGTGGGTTGAAGTCCTCGGAGCACGAGAACCCGAAGATCGAAAGACTTATGACCAATACGGAGCAAAGGGAAGAAACCGTCGGGGGACCGCTTTTTTACCCCAGGACGAGAAAACTGAGTCCGGGGCATTCCCCGCTCGCGTTTTCTTGGGACGAGCACCGGAAGTCCTCGAGCTCAGCCCGTTTCCTTCGCTGCAAGTGCATTTCCAGTGGTTTCTGACACCGGACGAGCGTTCGCCACTCGTTGGAAGCTTCGGCCATCTTTTGGACCGTTTTGGGTCGCACCACAGTTCTCCCTCCAACGAGCTCGCTTCCCGACCTATACCTCCGGAAAACGTGTCAGGGAGCATGCCAGGAGTGTGGGTTGAAGTCCTCGGAGCACGAGACCCGAAGATCGAAAGACTTATGACCAATACGGAGCAAAGGGAAGAAACCGTCGGGGGACCGCTTTTTACCCCAGGACGAGAAAACTGAGTCCGGGGCATTCCCGCTCGCGTTTTCTTGGGACGAGCACCGGAAGTCCTCGAGCTCAGCCCGTTTCCTTCGCTGCAAGTGCATTTCCAGTGGTTTCTGACACCGGACGAGCGTTCGCCACTCGTTGGAAGCTTCGGCCATCTTTTGGACCGTTTTGGGTCGCACCACAGTTCTCCCTCCAACGAGCTCGCTTCCCGACCTATACCTCCGGAAAACGTGTCAGGGAGCATGCCAGGAGTGTGGGTTGAAGTCCTCGGAGCACGAGACCCGAAGATCGAAAGACTTATGACCAATACGGAGCAAAGGGAAAAAAACCGTCGGGGGACCGCTTTTTACCCCAGGACGAGAAAACTGAGTCCGGGGCATTCCCCGCTCGCGTTTTCTTGGGACGAGCACCGGAAGTCCTCGAGCTCAGCCCGTTTCCTTCGCTGCAAGTGCATTTCCAGTGGTTTCTGACACCGGACGAGCGTTCGCCCACTCGTTGGAAGCTTCGGCCATCTTTTGGACCGTTTTGGGTCGCACCACAGTTCTCCCTCCAACGAGCTCGCTTCCCGACCTATACCTCCGAAAAACGTGTCAGGGAGCATGCCAGGAGTGTGGGTTGAAGTCCTCGGAGCACGAGACCCGAAGATCGAAAGACTTATGACCAATACGGAGCAAAGGGAAGAAACCGTCGGGGGACCGCTTTTTACCCCAGGACGAGAAAACTGAGTCCGGGGCATTCCCGCTCGCGTTTTCTTGGGACGAGCACCGGAAGTCCTCGAGCTCAGCCCGTTTCCTTCGCTGCAAGTGCATTTCCAGTGGTTTCTGACACCGGACGAGCGTTCGCCACTCGTTGGAAGCTTCGGCCATCTTTTGGACCGTTTTGGGTCGCACCACAGTTCTCCCTCCAACGAGCTCGCTTCCCCGACCTATACCTCCGGAAAACGTGTCAGGGAGCATGCCAGGAGTGTGGGTTGAAGTCCTCGGAGCACGAGACCCGAAGATCGAAAGACTTATGACCAATACGGAGCAAAGGGAAGAAACCGTCGGGGGACCCGCTTTTTACCCCAGGACGAGAAAACTGAGTCCGGGGCATTCCCGCTCGCGTTTTCTTGGGACGAGCACCGGAAGTCCTCGAGCTCAGCCCGTTTCCTTCGCTGCAAGTGCATTTCCAGTGGTTTCTGACACCGGACGAGCGTTCGCCACTCGTTGGAAGCTTCGGCCATCTTTTGGACCGTTTTGGGGTCGCACCACAGTTCTCCCCTCCAACGAGCTCGCTTCCCGACCTATACCTCCGGAAAACGTGTCAGGGAGCATGCCAGGAGTGTGGGTTGAAGTCCTCGGAGCACGAGACCCGAAGATCGAAAGACTTATGACCAATACGGAGCAAAGGGAAGAAACCGTCGGGGGACCGCTTTTTACCCCAGGACGAGAAAACTGAGTCCGGGGCATTCCCGCTCGCGTTTTCTTGGGACGAGCACCCGGAAGTCCTCGAGCGCAGCCCGTTTCCTTCGCTGCAAGTGCATTTCCAGTGGTTTCTGACACCGGACGAGCGTTCGCCACTCGTTGGAAGCTTCGGCCATCTTTTGGACCGTTTTGGGTCGCACCACAGTTCTCCCTCCAACGAGCTCGCTTCCCGACCTATACCTCCGGAAAACGTGTCAGGGAGCATGCCAGGAGTGTGGGTTGAAGTCCTCGGAGCACGAGACCCGAAGATCGAAAGACTTATGACCAATACGGAGCAAAGGGAAGAAACCGTCGGGGGACCGCTTTTTACCCCAGGACGAGAAAACTGAGTCCGGGGCATTCCCGCTCGCGTTTTGTTGGGACGAGCACCGGAAGTCCTCGAGCTCAGCCCGTTTCCTTCGCTGCAAGTGCATTTCCAGTGGTTTCTGACACCGGACGAGCGTTCGCCACTCGTTGGAAGCTTCGGCCATCTTTTGGACCGTTTTGGGTCGCACCACAGTTCTCCCTCCAACGAGCTCGCTTCCCGACCTATACCTCCGGAAAACGTGTCAGGGAGCATGCCAGGAGTGTGGGTTGAAGTCCTCGGAGCACGAGACCCGAAGATCGAAAGACTTATGACCAATACGGAGCAAAGGGAAGAAACCGTCGGGGGGACCGCTTTTTACCCCAGGACGAGAAAACTGAGTCCGGGGCATTCCCGCTCGCGTTTTCTTGGGACGAGCACCGGAAGTCCTCGAGCTCAGCCCGTTTCCTTCGCTGCAAGTGCATTTCCAGTGGTTTCTGACACCGGACGAGCGTTCGCCACTCGTTGGAAGCTTCGGCCATCTTTTGGACCGTTTTGGGTCGCACCACAGTTCTCCCTCCAACGAGCTCGCTTCCCGACCTATACCTCCGGAAAACGTGTCAGGGAGCATGCCAGGAGTGTGGGTTGAAGTCCTCGGAGCACGAGACCCGAAGATCGAAAGACTTATGACCAATACGGAGCAAAGGGAAGAAACCGTCGGGGGACCGCTTTTTACCCCAGGACGAGAAAACTGAGTCCGGGGCATTCCCGCTCGCGTTTTCTTGGGACGAGCACCGGAAGTCCTCGAGCTCAGCCCGTTTCCTTCGCTGCAAGTGCATTTCCAGTGGTTTCTGACACCGGACGAGCGTTCGCCACTCGTTGGAAGCTTCGGCCATCTTTTGGACCGTTTTGGGTCGCACCACAGTTCTCCCTCCAACGAGCTCGCTTCCCGACCTATACCTCCGGAAAACGTGTCAGGGAGCATGCCAGGAGTGTGGGTTGAAGTCCTCGGAGCACGAGACCCGAAGATCGAAAGACTTATGACCAATACGGAGCAAAGGGAAGAAACCGTCGGGGGACCGCTTTTTACCCCAGGACGAGAAAACTGAGTCCGGGGCATTCCCGCTCGCGTTTTCTTGGGACGAGCACCGGAAGTCCTCGAGCTCAGCCCGTTTCCTTCGCTGCAAGTGCATTTCCAGTGGTTTCTGACACCGGACGAGCGTTCGCCACTCGTTGGAAGCTTCGGCCATCTTTTGGACCGTTTTGGGTCGCACCACAGTTCTCCCTCCAACGAGCTCGCTTCCCGACCTATACCTCCGGAAAACGTGTCAGGGAGCATGCCAGGAGTGTGGGTTGAAGTCCTCAGAGCACGAGACCCGAAGATCGAAAGACTTATGACCAATACGGAGCAAAGGGAAGAAACCGTCGGGGGACCGCTTTTTACCCCAGGACGAGAAAACTGAGTCCGGGGCATTCCCGCTCGCGTTTTCTTGGGACGAGCACCGGAAGTCCTCGAGCTCAGCCCGTTTCCTTCGCTGCAAGTGCATTTCCAGTGGTTTCTGACACCGGACGAGCGTTCGCCACTCGTTGGAAGCTTCGGCCATCTTTTGGACCGTTTTGGGTCGCACCACAGTTCTCCCTCCAACGAGCTCGCTTCCCGACCTATACCTCCGGAAAACGTGTCAGGGAGCATGCCAGGAGTGTGGGTTGAAGTCCTCGGAGCACGAGACCCGAAGATCGAAAGACTTATGACCAATACGGAGCAAAGGGAAGAAACCGTCGGGGGACCGCTTTTTACCCCAGGACGAGAAAACTGAGTCCGGGGCATTCCCGCTCGCGTTTTCTTGGGACGAGCACCGGAAGTCCTCGAGCTCAGCCCGTTTCCTTCGCTGCAAGTGCATTTCCAGTGGTTTCTGACACCGGACGAGCGTTCGCCACTCGTTGGAAGCTTCGGCCATCTTTTGGACCGTTTTGGGTCGCACCACAGTTCTCCCTCCAACGAGCTCGCTTCCCGACCTATACCTCCGGAAAACGTGTCAGGGAGCATGCCAGGAGTGTGGGTTGAAGTCCTCGGAGCACGAGACCCGAAGATCGAAAGACTTATGACCAATACGGAGCAAAGGGAAGAAACCGTCGGGGGACCGCTTTTTACCCCAGGACGAGAAAACTGAGTCCGGGGCATTCCCGCTCGCGTTTTCTTGGGACGAGCACCGGAAGTCCTCGAGCTCAGCCCGTTTCCTTCGCTGCAAGTGCATTTCCAGTGGTTTCTGACACCGGACGAGCGTTCGCCACTCGTTGGAAGCTTCGGCCATCTTTTGGACCGTTTTGGGTCGCACCACAGTTCTCCCTCCAACGAGCTCGCTTCCCGACCTATACCTCCGGAAAACGTGTCAGGGAGCATGCCAGGAGTGTGGGTTGAAGTCCTCGGAGCACGAGACCCGAAGATCGAAAGACTTATGACCAATACGGAGCAAAGGGAAGAAACCGTCGGGGGACCGCTTTTTACCCCAGGACGAGAAAACTGAGTCCGGGGCATTCCCGCTCGCGTTTTCTTGGGACGAGCACCGGAAGTCCTCGAGCTCAGCCCGTTTCCTTCGCTGCAAGTGCATTTCCAGTGGTTTCTGACACCGGACGAGCGTTCGCCACTCGTTGGAAGCTTCGGCCATCTTTTGGACCGTTTTGGGTCGCACCACAGTTCTCCCTCCAACGAGCTCGCTTCCCGACCTATACCTCCGGAAAACGTGTCAGGGAGCATGCCAGGAGTGTGGGTTGAAGTCCTCGGAGCACGAGACCCGAAGATCGAAAGACTTATGACCAATACGGAGCAAAGGGAAGAAACCGTCGGGGGACCGCTTTTTACCCCAGGACGAGAAAACTGAGTCCGGGGCATTCCCGCTCGCGTTTTCTTGGGACGAGCACCGGAAGTCCTCGAGCTCAGCCCGTTTCCTTCGCTGCAAGTGCATTTCCAGTGGTTTCTGACACCGGACGAGCGTTCGCCACTCGTTGGAAGCTTCGGCCATCTTTTGGACCGTTTTGGGTCGCACCACAGTTCTCCCTCCAACGAGCTCGCTTCCCGACCTATACCTCCGAAAAACGTGTCAGGGAGCATGCCAGGAGTGTGGGTTGAAGTCCTCGGAGCACGAGACCCGAAGATCGAAAGACTTATGACCAATACGGAGCAAAGGGAAGAAACCGTCGGGGGACCGCTTTTTACCCCAGGACGAGAAAACTGAGTCCGGGGCATTCCCGCTCGCGTTTTCTTGGGACGAGCACCGGAAGTCCTCGAGCTCAGCCCGTTTCCTTCGCTGCAAGTGCATTTCCAGTGGTTTCTGACACCGGACGAGCGTTCGCCACTCGTTGGAAGCTTCGGCCATCTTTTGGACCGTTTTGGGTCGCACCACAGTTCTCCCTCCAACGAGCTCGCTTCCCGACCTATACCTCCGGAAAACGTGTCAGGGAGCATGCCAGGAGTGTGGGTTGAAGTCCTCGGAGCACGAGACCCGAAGATCGAAAGACTTATGACCAATACGGAGCAAAGGGAAGAAACCGTCGGGGGACCGCTTTTTACCCCAGGACGAGAAAACTGAGTCCGGGGCATTCCTGCTCGCGTTTTCTTGGGACGAGCACCGGAAGTCCTCGAGCTCAGCCCGTTTCCTTCGCTGCAAGTGCATTTCCAGTGGTTTCTGACACCGGACGAGCGTTCGCCACTCGTTGGAAGCTTCGGCCATCTTTTGGACCGTTTTGGGTCGCACCACAGTTCTCCCTCCAACGAGCTCGCTTCCCGACCTATACCTCCGGAAAACGTGTCAGGGAGCATGCCAGGAGTGTGGGTTGAAGTCCTCGGAGCACGAGACCCGAAGATCGAAAGACTTATGACCAATACGGAGCAAAGGGAAGAAACCGTCGGGGGACCGCTTTTTACCCCAGGACGAGAAAACTGAGTCCGGGGCATTCCCGCTCGCGTTTTCTTGGGACGAGCACCGGAAGTCCTCGAGCTCAGCCCGTTTCCTTCGCTGCAAGTGCATTTCCAGTGGTTTCTGACACCGGACGAGCGTTCGCCACTCGTTGGAAGCTTCGGCCATCTTTTGGACCGTTTTGGGTCGCACCACAGTTCTCCCTCCAACGAGCTCGCTTCCCGACCTATACCTCCGGAAAACGTGTCAGGGAGCATGCCAGGAGTGTGGGTTGAAGTCCTCGGAGCACGAGACCCGAAGATCGAAAGACTTATGACCAATACGGAGCAAAGGGTAGAAACCGTCGGGGGACCGCTTTTTACCCCAGGACGAGAAAACTGAGTCCGGGGCATTCCCGCTCGCGTTTTCTTGGGACGAGCACCGGAAGTCCTCGAGCTCAGCCCGTTTCCTTCGCTGCAAGTGCATTTCCAGTGGTTTCTGACACCGGACGAGCGTTCGCCACTCGTTGGAAGCTTCGGCCATCTTTTGGACCGTTTTGGGTCGCACCACAGTTCTCCCTCCAACGAGCTCGCTTCCCGACCTATACCTCCGGAAAACGTGTCAGGGAGCATGCCAGGAGTGTGGGTTGAAGTCCTCGGAGCACGAGACCCGAAGATCGAAAGACTTATGACCAATACGGAGCAAAGGGAAGAAACCGTCGGGGGACCGCTTTTTACCCCAGGACGAGAAAACTGAGTCCGGGGCATTACCGCTCGCGTTTTCTTGGGACGAGCACCGGAAGTCCTCGAGCTCAGCCCGTTTCCTTCGCTGCAAGTGCATTTCCAGTGGTTTCTGACACCGGACGAGCGTTCGCCACTCGTTGGAAGCTTCGGCCATCTTTTGGACCGTTTTGGGTCGCACCACAGTTCTCCCTCCAACGAGCTCGCTTCCCGACCTATACCTCCGGAAAACGTGTCAGGGAGCATGCCAGGAGTGTGGGTTGAAGTCCTCGGAGCACGAGACCCGAAGATCGAAAGACTTATGACCAATACGGAGCAAAGGGAAGAAACCGTCGGGGGACCGCTTTTTACCCCAGGACGAGAAAACTGAGTCCGGGGCATTCCCGCTCGCGTTTTCTTGGGACGAGCACCGGAAGTCCTCGAGCTCAGCCCGTTTCCTTCGCTGCAAGTGCATTTCCAGTGGTTTCTGACACCGGACGAGCGTTCGCCACTCGTTGGAAGCTTCGGCCATCTTTTGGACCGTTTTGGGTCGCACCACAGTTCTCCCTCCAACGAGCTCGCTTCCCGACCTATACCTCCGAAAAACGTGTCAGGGAGCATGCCAGGAGTGTGGGTTGAAGTCCTCGGAGCACGAGACCCGAAGATCGAAAGACTTATGACCAATACGGAGCAAAGGAAAGAAACCGTCGGGGGACCGCTTTTTACCCCAGGACGAGAAAACTGAGTCCGGGGCATTCCCGCTCGCGTTTTCTTGGGACGAGCACCGGAAGTCCTCGAGCTCAGCCCGTTTCCTTCGCTGCAAGTGCATTTCCAGTGGTTTCTGACACCGGACGAGCGTTCGCCACTCGTTGGAAGCTTCGGCCATCTTTTGGACCGTTTTGGGTCGCACCACAGTTCTCCCTCCAACGAGCTCGCTTCCCGACCTATACCTCCGGAAAACGTGTCAGGGAGCATGCCAGGAGTGTGGGTTGAAGTCCTCGGAGCACGAGACCCGAAGATCGAAAGACTTATGACCAATACGGAGCAAAGGGAAGAAACCGTCGGGGGACCGCTTTTTACCCCAGGACGAGAAAACTGAGTCCGGGGCATTCCCGCTCGCGTTTTCTTGGGACGAGCACCGGAAGTCCTCGAGCTCAGCCCGTTTCCTTCGCTGCAAGTGCATTTCCAGTGGTTTCTGACACCGGACGAGCGTTCGCCACTCGTTGGAAGCTTCGGCCATCTTTTGGACCGTTTTGGGTCGCACCACAGTTCTCCCTCCAACGAGCTCGCTTCCCGACCTATACCTCCGGAAAACGTGTCAGGGAGCATGCCAGGAGTGTGGGTTGAAGTCCTCGGAGCACGAGACCCGAAGATCGAAAGACTTATGACCAATACGGAGCAAAGGGAAGAAACCGTCGGGGGACCGTTTTTACCCCAGGACGAGAAAACTGAGTCCGGGGCATTCCCGCTCGCGTTTTCTTGGGACGAGCACCGGAAGTCCTCGAGCTCAGCCCGTTTCCTTCGCTGCAAGTGCATTTCCAGTGGTTTCTGACACCGGACGAGCGTTCGCCACTCGTTGGAAGCTTCGGCCATCTTTTGGACCGTTTTGGGTCGCACCACAGTTCTCCCTCCAACGAGCTCGCTTCCCGACCTATACCTCCGAAAAACGTGTCAGGGAGCATGCCAGGAGTGTGGGTTGAAGTCCTCGGAGCACGAGACCCGAAGATCGAAAGACTTATGACCAATACGGAGCAAAGGGAAGAAACCGTCGGGGGACCGCTTTTTACCCCAGGACGAGAAAACTGAGTCCGGGGCATTCCCGCTCGCGTTTTCTTGGGACGAGCACCGGAAGTCCTCGAGCTCAGCCCGTTTCCTTCGCTGCAAGTGCATTTCCAGTGGTTTCTGACACCGGACGAGCGTTCGCCACTCGTTGGAAGCTTCGGCCATCTTTTGGACCGTTTTGGGTCGCACCACAGTTCTCCCTCCAACGAGCTCGCTTCCCGACCTATACGTCCGGAAAACGTGTCAGGGAGCATGCCAGGAGTGTGGGTTGAAGTCCTCGGAGCACGAGACCCGAAGATCGAAAGACTTATGACCAATACGGAGCAAAGGGAAGAAACCGTCGGGGGACCGCTTTTTACCCCAGGACGAGAAAACTGAGTCCGGGGCATTCCCGCTCGCGTTTTCTTGGGACGAGCACCGGAAGTCCTCGAGCTCAGCCCGTTTCCTTCGCTGCAAGTGCATTTCCAGTGGTTTCTGACACCGGACGAGCGTTCGCCACTCGTTGGAAGCTTCGGCCATCTTTTGGACCGTTTTGGGTCGCACCACAGTTCTCCCTCCAACGAGCTCGCTTCCCGACCTATACCTCCGAAAAACGTGTCAGGGAGCATGCCAGGAGTGTGGGTTGAAGCCCTCGGAGCACGAGACCCGAAGATCGAAAGACTTATGACCAATACGGAGCAAAGGGAAGAAACCGTCGGGGGACCGCTTTTTACCCCAGGACGAGAAAACTGAGTCCGGGGCATTCCCGCTCGCGTTTTCTTGGGACGAGCACCAAAAGTCCTCGAGCTCAGCCCGTTTCCTTCGCTGCAAGTGCATTTCCAGTGGTTTCTGACACCGGACGAGCGTTCGCCACTCGTTGGAAGCTTCGGCCATCTTTTGGACCGTTTTGGGTCGCACCACAGTTCTCCCTCCAACGAGCTCGCTTCCCGACCTATACCTCCGAAAAACGTGTCAGGCAGCATGCCAGGAGTGTGGGTTGAAGCCCTCGGAGCACGAGACCCGAAGATCGAAAGACTTATGACCAATACGGAGCAAAGGGAAGAAACCGTCGGGGGACCGCTTTTTACCCCAGGACGAGAAAACTGAGTCCGGGGCATTCCCGCTCGCGTTTTCTTGGGACGAGCACCGGAAGTCCTCGAGCTCAGCCCGTTTCCTTCGCTGCAAGTGCATTTCCAGTGGTTTCTGACACCGGACGAGCGTTCGCCACTCGTTGGAAGCTTCGGCCATCTTTTGGACCGTTTTGGGTCGCACCACAGTTCTCCCTCCAACGAGCTCGCTTCCCGACCTATACGTCCGGAAAACGTGTCAGGGAGCATGCCAGGAGTGTGGGTTGAAGTCCTCGGAGCACGAGACCCGAAGATCGAAAGACTTATGACCAATACGGAGCAAAGGGAAGAAACCGTCGGGGGACCGCTTTTTACCCCAGGACGAGAAAACTGAG
Organism: Cucumis melo; assembly: GCF_025177605.1. NCBI lineage: Eukaryota > Viridiplantae > Streptophyta > Magnoliopsida > Cucurbitales > Cucurbitaceae > Cucumis > Cucumis melo. The sequence goes on along the minus strand of NW_026124511.1, from coordinate 19,855 downwards.
TCCGGGGCATTCCCGCTCGCGTTTTCTTGGGACGAGCACCGGAAGTCCTCGAGCTCAGCCCGTTTCCTTCGCTGCAAGTGCATTTCCAGTGGTTTCTGACACCGGACGAGCGTTCGCCACTCGTTGGAAGCTTCGGCCATCTTTTGGACCGTTTTGGGTCGCACCACAGTTCTCCCTCCAACGAGCTCGCTTCCCGACCTATACCTCCGAAAAACGTGTCAGGGAGCATGCCAGGAGTGTGGGTTGAAGCCCTCGGAGCACGAGACCCGAAGATCGAAAGACTTATGACCAATACGGAGCAAAGGGAAGAAACCGTCGGGGGACCGCTTTTTACCCCAGGACGAGAAAACTGAGTCCGGGGCATTCCCGCTCGCGTTTTCTTGGGACGAGCACCAGAAGTCCTCGAGCTCAGCCCGTTTCCTTCGCTGCAAGTGCATTTCCAGTGGTTTCTGACACCGGACGAGCGTTCGCCACTCGTTGGAAGCTTCGGCCATCTTTTGGACCGTTTTGGGTCGCACCACAGTTCTCCCTCCAACGAGCTCGCTTCCCGACCTATACCTCCGGAAAACGTGTCAGGGAGCATGCCAGGAGTGTGGGTTGAAGTCCTCGGAGCACGAGACCCGAAGATCGAAAGACTTATGACCAATACGGAGCAAAGGGAAGAAACCGTCGGGGGACCGCTTTTTACCCCAGGACGAGAAAACTGAGTCCGGGGCATTCCCGCTCGCGTTTTCTTGGGACGAGCACCGGAAGTCCTCGAGCTCAGCCCGTTTCCTTCGCTGCAAGTGCATTTCCAGTGGTTTCTGACACCGGACGAGCGTTCGCCACTCGTTGGAAGCTTCGGCCATCTTTTGGACCGTTTTGGGTCGCACCACAGTTCTCCCTCCAACGAGCTCGCTTCCCGACCTATACCTCCGGAAAACGTGTCAGGGAGCATGCCAGGAGTGTGGGTTGAAGTCCTCGGAGCACGAGACCCGAAGATCGAAAGACTTATGACCAATACGGAGCAAAGGGAAGAAACCGTCGGGGGACCGCTTTTTACCCCAGGACGAGAAAACTGAGTCCGGGGCATTCCCGCTCGCGTTTTCTTGGGACGAGCACCGGAAGTCCTCGAGCTCAGCCCGTTTCCTTCGCTGCAAGTGCATTTCCAGTGGTTTCTGACACCGGACGAGCGTTCGCCACTCGTTGGAAGCTTCGGCCATCTTTTGGACCGTTTTGGGTCGCACCACAGTTCTCCCTCCAACGAGCTCGCTTCCCGACCTATACCTCCGGAAAACGTGTCAGGGAGCATGCCAGGAGTGTGGGTTGAAGTCCTCGGAGCACGAGACCCGAAGATCGAAAGACTTATGACCAATACGGAGCAAAGGGAAGAAACCGTCGGGGGACCGCTTTTTACCCCAGGACGAGAAAACTGAGTCCGGGGCATTCCCGCTCGCGTTTTCTTGGGACGAGCACCGGAAGTCCTCGAGCTCAGCCCGTTTCCTTCGCTGCAAGTGCATTTCCAGTGGTTTCTGACACCGGACGAGCGTTCGCCACTCGTTGGAAGCTTCGGCCATCTTTTGGACCGTTTTGGGTCGCACCACAGTTCTCCCTCCAACGAGCTCGCTTCCCGACCTATACGTCCGGAAAACGTGTCAGGGAGCATGCCAGGAGTGTGGGTTGAAGTCCTCGGAGCACGAGACCCGAAGATCGAAAGACTTATGACCAATACGGAGCAAAGGGAAGAAACCGTCGGGGGACCGCTTTTTACCCCAGGACGAGAAAACTGAGTCCGGGGCATTCCCGCTCGCGTTTTCTTGGGACGAGCACCGGAAGTCCTCGAGCTCAGCCCGTTTCCTTCGCTGCAAGTGCATTTCCAGTGGTTTCTGACACCGGACGAGCGTTCGCCACTCGTTGGAAGCTTCGGCCATCTTTTGGACCGTTTTGGGTCGCACCACAGTTCTCCCTCCAACGAGCTCGCTTCCCGACCTATACCTCCGAAAAACGTGTCAGGGAGCATGCCAGGAGTGTGGGTTGAAGCCCTCGGAGCACGAGACCCGAAGATCGAAAGACTTATGACCAATACGGAGCAAAGGGAAGAAACCGTCGGGGGACCGCTTTTTACCCCAGGACGAGAAAACTGAGTCCGGGGCATTCCCGCTCGCGTTTTCTTGGGACGAGCACCAGAAGTCCTCGAGCTCAGCCCGTTTCCTTCGCTGCAAGTGCATTTCCAGTGGTTTCTGACACCGGACGAGCGTTCGCCACTCGTTGGAAGCTTCGGCCATCTTTTGGACCGTTTTGGGTCGCACCACAGTTCTCCCTCCAACGAGCTCGCTTCCCGACCTATACCTCCGAAAAACGTGTCAGGCAGCATGCCAGGAGTGTGGGTTGAAGCCCTCGGAGCACGAGACCCGAAGATCGAAAGACTTATGACCAATACGGAGCAAAGGGAAGAAACCGTCGGGGGACCGCTTTTTACCCCAGGACGAGAAAACTGAGTCCGGGGCATTCCCGCTCGCGTTTTCTTGGGACGAGCACCGGAAGTCCTCGAGCTCAGCCCGTTTCCTTCGCTGCAAGTGCATTTCCAGTGGTTTCTGACACCGGACGAGCGTTCGCCACTCGTTGGAAGCTTCGGCCATCTTTTGGACCGTTTTGGGTCGCACCACAGTTCTCCCTCCAACGAGCTCGCTTCCCGACCTATACCTCCGGAAAACGTGTCAGGGAGCATGCCAGGAGTGTGGGTTGAAGTCCTCGGAGCACGAGACCCGAAGATCGAAAGACTTATGACCAATACGGAGCAAAGGGAAGAAACCGTCGGGGGACCGCTTTTTACCCCAGGACGAGAAAACTGAGTCCGGGGCATTCCCGCTCGCGTTTTCTTGGGACGAGCACCGGAAGTCCTCGAGCTCAGCCCGTTTCCTTCGCTGCAAGTGCATTTCCAGTGGTTTCTGACACCGGACGAGCGTTCGCCACTCGTTGGAAGCTTCGGCCATCTTTTGGACCGTTTTGGGTCGCACCACAGTTCTCCCTCCAACGAGCTCGCTTCCCGACCTATACGTCCGGAAAACGTGTCAGGGAGCATGCCAGGAGTGTGGGTTGAAGTCCTCGGAGCACGAGACCCGAAGATCGAAAGACTTATGACCAATACGGAGCAAAGGGAAGAAACCGTCGGGGGACCGCTTTTTACCCCAGGACGAGAAAACTGAGTCCGGGGCATTCCCGCTCGCGTTTTCTTGGGACGAGCACCGGAAGTCCTCGAGCTCAGCCCGTTTCCTTCGCTGCAAGTGCATTTCCAGTGGTTTCTGACACCGGACGAGCGTTCGCCACTCGTTGGAAGCTTCGGCCATCTTTTGGACCGTTTTGGGTCGCACCACAGTTCTCCCTCCAACGAGCTCGCTTCCCGACCTATACCTCCGAAAAACGTGTCAGGGAGCATGCCAGGAGTGTGGGTTGAAGCCCTCGGAGCACGAGACCCGAAGATCGAAAGACTTATGACCAATACGGAGCAAAGGGAAGAAACCGTCGGGGGACCGCTTTTTACCCCAGGACGAGAAAACTGAGTCCGGGGCATTCCCGCTCGCGTTTTCTTGGGACGAGCACCAGAAGTCCTCGAGCTCAGCCCGTTTCCTTCGCTGCAAGTGCATTTCCAGTGGTTTCTGACACCGGACGAGCGTTCGCCACTCGTTGGAAGCTTCGGCCATCTTTTGGACCGTTTTGGGTCGCACCACAGTTCTCCCTCCAACGAGCTCGCTTCCCGACCTATACCTCCGAAAAACGTGTCAGGGAGCATGCCAGGAGTGTGGGTTGAAGCCCTCGGAGCACGAGACCCGAAGATCGAAAGACTTATGACCAATACGGAGCAAAGGGAAGAAACCGTCGGGGGACCGCTTTTTACCCCAGGACGAGAAAACTGAGTCCGGGGCATTCCCGCTCGCGTTTTCTTGGGACGAGCACCGGAAGTCCTCGAGCTCAGCCCGTTTCCTTCGCTGCAAGTGCATTTCCAGTGGTTTCTGACACCGGACGAGCGTTCGCCACTCGTTGGAAGCTTCGGCCATCTTTTGGACCGTTTTGGGTCGCACCACAGTTCTCCCTCCAACGAGCTCGCTTCCCGACCTATACGTCCGGAAAACGTGTCAGGGAGCATGCCAGGAGTGTGGGTTGAAGTCCTCGGAGCACGAGACCCGAAGATCGAAAGACTTATGACCAATACGGAGCAAAGGGAAGAAACCGTCGGGGGACCGCTTTTTACCCCAGGACGAGAAAACTGAGTCCGGGGCATTCCCGCTCGCGTTTTCTTGGGACGAGCACCGGAAGTCCTCGAGCTCAGCCCGTTTCCTTCGCTGCAAGTGCATTTCCAGTGGTTTCTGACACCGGACGAGCGTTCGCCACTCGTTGGAAGCTTCGGCCATCTTTTGGACCGTTTTGGGTCGCACCACAGTTCTCCCTCCAACGAGCTCGCTTCCCGACCTATACCTCCGGAAAACGTGTCAGGGAGCATGCCAGGAGTGTGGGTTGAAGTCCTCGGAGCACGAGACCCGAAGATCGAAAGACCTATGACCAATACGGAGCAAAGGGAAGAAACCGTCGGGGGACCGCTTTTTACCCCAGGACGAGAAAACTGAGTCCGGGGCATTCCCGCTCGCGTTTTCTTGGGACGAGCACCGGAAGTCCTCGAGCTCAGCCCGTTTCCTTCGCTGCAAGTGCATTTCCAGTGGTTTATGACACCGGACGAGCGTTCGCCACTCGTTGGAAGCTTCGGCCATCTTTTGGACCGTTTTGGGTCGCACCACAGTTCTCCCTCCAACGAGCTCGCTTCCCGACCTATACCTCCGGAAAACGTGTCAGGGAGCATGCCAGGAGTGTGGGTTGAAGTCCTCGGAGCACGAGACCCGAAGATCGAAAGACTTATGACCAATACGGAGCAAAGGGAAGAAACCGTCGGGGGACCGCTTTTTACCCCAGGACGAGAAAACTGAGTCCGGGGCATTCCCGCTCGCGTTTTCTTGGGACGAGCACCGGAAGTCCTCGAGCTCAGCCCGTTTCCTTCGCTGCAAGTGCATTTTCAGTGGTTTCTGACACCGGACGAGCGTTCGCCACTCGTTGGAAGCTTCGGCCATCTTTTGGACCGTTTTGGGTCGCACCACAGTTCTCCCTCCAACGAGCTCGCTTCCCGACCTATACCTCCGGAAAACGTGTCAGGGAGCATGCCAGGAGTGTGGGTTGAAGTCCTCGGAGCACGAGACCCGAAGATCGAAAGACTTATGACCAATACGGAGCAAAGGGAAGAAACCGTCGGGGGACCGCTTTTTACCCCAGGACGAGAAAACTGAGTCCGGGGCATTCCCGCTCGCGTTTTCTTGGGACGAGCACCGGAAGTCCTCGAGCTCAGCCCGTTTCCTTCGCTGCAAGTGCATTTTAAGTGGTTTCTGACACCGGACGAGCGTTCGCCACTCGTTGGAAGCTTCGGCCACCTTTTGGACCGTTTTGGGTCGCACCACAGTTCTCCCTCCAACGAGCTCGCTTTCCGACCTATACCTCCGGAAAACGTGTCAGGGAGCATGCCAGGAGTGTGGGTTGAAGTCCTCGGAGCACGAGACCCGAAGATCGAAAGACTTATGACCAATACGGAGCAAAGGGAAGAAACCGTCGGGGGACCGCTTTTTACCCCAGGACGAGAAAACTGAGTCCGGGGCATTCCCGCTCGCGTTTTCTTGGGACGAGCACCGGAAGTCCTCGAGCTCAGCCCGTTTCCTTCGCTGCAAGTGCATTTCCAGTGGTTTATGACACCGGACGAGCGTTCGCCACTCGTTGGAAGCTTCGGCCATCTTTTGGACCGTTTTGGGTCGCACCACAGTTCTCCCTCCAACGAGCTCGCTTCCCGACCTATACCTCCGGAAAACGTGTCAGGGAGCATGCCAGGAGTGTGGGTTGAAGTCCTCGGAGCACGAGACCCGAAGATCGAAAGACTTATGACCAATACGGAGCAAAGGGAAGAAACCGTCGGGGGACCGCTTTTTACCCCAGGACGAGAAAACTGAGTCCGGGGCATTCCCGCTCGCGTTTTCTTGGGACGAGCACCGGAAGTCCTCGAGCTCAGCCCGTTTCCTTCGCTGCAAGTGCATTTTCAGTGGTTTCTGACACCGGACGAGCGTTCGCCACTCGTTGGAAGCTTCGGCCATCTTTTGGACCGTTTTGGGTCGCACCACAGTTCTCCCTCCAACGAGCTCGCTTCCCGACCTATACCTCCGGAAAACGTGTCAGGGAGCATGCCAGGAGTGTGGGTTGAAGTCCTCGGAGCACGAGACCCGAAGATCGAAAGACTTATGACCAATACGGAGCAAAGGGAAGAAACCGTCGGGGGACCGCTTTTTACCCCAGGACGAGAAAACTGAGTCCGGGGCATTCCCGCTCGCGTTTTCTTGGGACGAGCACCGGAAGTCCTCGAGCTCAGCCCGTTTCCTTCGCTGCAAGTGCATTTCCAGTGGTTTCTGACACCGGACGAGCGTTCGCCACTCGTTGGAAGCTTCGGCCATCTTTTGGACCGTTTTGGGTCGCACCACAGTTCTCCCTCCAACGAGCTCGCTTCCCGACCTATACCTCCGGAAAACGTGTCAGGGAGCATGCCAGGAGTGTGGGTTGAAGTCCTCGGAGCACGAGACCCGAAGATCGAAAGACTTATGACCAATACGGAGCAAAGGGAAGAAACCGTCGGGGGACCGCTTTTTACCCCAGGACGAGAAAACTGAGTCCGGGGCATTCCCGCTCGCGTTTTCTTGGGACGAGCACCGGAAGTCCTCGAGCTCAGCCCGTTTCCTTCGCTGCAAGTGCATTTTCAGTGGTTTCTGACACCGGACGAGCGTTTGCCACTCGTTGGAAGCTTCGGCCATCTTTTGGACCGTTTTGGGTCGCACCACAGTTCTCCCTCCAACGAGCTCGCTTTCCGACCTATACCTCCGGAAAACGTGTCAGGGAGCATGCCAGGAGTGTGGGTTGAAGTCCTCGGAGCACGAGACCCGAAGATCGAAAGACTTATGACCAATACGGAGCAAAGGGAAGAAACCGTCGGGGGACCGCTTTTTACCCCAGGACAAGAAAACTGAGTCCGGGGCATTCCCGCTCGCGTTTTCTTGGGACGAGCACCGGAAGTCCTCGAGCTCAGCCCGTTTCCTTCGCTGCAAGTGCATTTCCAGTGGTTTCTGACACCGGACGAGCGTTCGCCACTCGTTGGAAGCTTCGGCCATCTTTTGGACCGTTTTGGGTCGCACCACAGTTCTCCCTCCAACGAGCTCGCTTCCCGACCTATACCTCCGGAAAACGTGTCAGGGAGCATGCCAGGAGTGTGGGTTGAAGTCCTCGGAGCACGAGACCCGAAGATCGAAAGACTTATGACCAATACGGAGCAAAGGGAAGAAACCGTCGGGGGACCGCTTTTTACCCCAGGACGAGAAAACTGAGTCCGGGGCATTCCCGCTCGCGTTTTCTTGGGACGAGCACCGGAAGTCCTCGAGCTCAGCCCGTTTCCTTCGCTGCAAGTGCATTTCCAGTGGTTTCTGACACCGGACGAGCGTTCGCCACTCGTTGGAAGCTTCGGCCATCCTTTGGACCGTTTTGGGTCGCACCACAGTTCTCCCTCCAACGAGCTCGCTTCCCGACCTATACCTCCGGAAAATGTGTCAGGGAGCATGCCAGGAGTGTGGGTTGAAGTCCTCGGAGCACGAGATCCGAAGATCGAAAGACTTATGGCCAATACGGAGCAAAGGGAAGAAACCGTCGGGGGACCGCTTTTTACCCCAGGACGAGAAAACTTAGTCCGGGGCATTCCCGCTCGCGTTTTCTTGGGACGAGCACCGGAAGTCCTCGAGCTCAGCCCGTTTCCTTCGCTGCAAGGGCATTTCCAGTGGTTTCTGACACCGGACGAGCGTTCGCCACTCGTTGGAAGCTTCGGCCATCTTATGGACCGTTTTGGGTCGCACCACAGTTCTCCCTCCAACGAGCTCGCTTCCCGACCTATACCTCCGGAAAACGTGTCAGGGAGCATGCCAGGAGTGTGGGTTGAAGTCCTCGGAGCACGAGACCCGAAGATCGAAAGACTTATGACCAATACGGAGCAAAGGGAAGAAACCGTCGGGGGACCGCTTTTTACCCCAGGACGAGAAAACTGAGTCCGGGGCATTCCCGCTCGCGTTTTCTTGGGACGAGCACCGGAAGTCCTCGAGCTCAGCCCGTTTCCTTCGCTGCAAGTGCATTTCCAGTGGTTTCTGACACCGGACGAGCGTTCGCCACTCGTTGGAAGCTTCGGCCATCTTTTGGACCGTTTTGGGTCGCACCACAGTTCTCCCTCCAACGAGCTCGCTTCCCGACCTATACCTCCGGAAAACGTGTCAGGGAGCATGCCAGGAGTGTGGGTTGAAGTCCTCGGAGCACGAGACCCGAAGATCGAAAGACTTATGGCCAATACGGAGCAAAGGGAAGAAACCGTCGGGGGACCGCTTTTTACCCCAGGACGAGAAAACTGAGTCCGGGGCATTCCCGCTCGCGTTTTCTTGGGACGAGCACCAGAAGTCCTCGAGCTCAGCCCGTTTCCTTCGCTGCAAGTGCATTTCCAGTGGTTTCTGACACCGGACGAGCGTTCGCCACTCGTTGGAAGCTTCGGCCATCTTTTGGACCGTTTTGGGTCGCACCACAGTTCTCCCTCCAACGAGCTCGCTTCCCGACCTATACCTCCGGAAAACGTGTCAGGGAGCATGCCAGGAGTGTGGGTTGAAGTCCTCGGAGCACGAGACCCGAAGATCGAAAGACTTATGGCCAATACGGAGCAAAGGGAAGAAACCGTCGGGGGACCGCTTTTTACCCCAGGACGAGAAAACTGAGTCCGGGGCATTCCCGCTCGCGTTTTCTTGGGACGAGCACCGGAAGTCCTCGAGCTCAGCCCGTTTCCTTCGCTGCAAGTGCATTTCCAGTGGTTTCTGACACCGGACGAGCGTTCGCCACTCGTTGGAAGCTTCGGCCATCTTTTGGACCGTTTTGGGTCGCACCACAGTTCTCCCTCCAACGAGCTCGCTTCCCGACCTATACCTCCGGAAAACGTGTCAGGGAGCATGCCAGGAGTGTGGGTTGAAGTCCTCGGAGCACGAGACCCGAAGATCGAAAGACTTATGGCCAATACGGAGCAAAGGGAAGAAACCGTCGGGGGACCGCTTTTTACCCCAAGACGAGAAAACTGAGTCCGGGGCATTCCCGCTCGCGTTTTCTTGGGACGAGCACCGGAAGTCCTCGAGCTCAGCCCGTTTCCTTCGCTGCAAGTGCATTTCCAGTGGTTTCTGACACCGGACGAGCGTTCGCCACTCGTTGGAAGCTTCGGCCATCTTTTGGACCGTTTTGGGTCGCACCACAGTTCTCCCTCCAACGAGCTCGCTTCCCGACCTATACCTCCGGAAAACGTGTCAGGGAGCATGCCAGGAGTGTGGGTTGAAGTCCTCGGAGCACGAGACCCGAAGATCGAAAGACTTATGGCCAATACGGAGCAAAGGGAAGAAACCGTCGGGGGACCGCTTTTTACCCCAGGACGAGAAAACTGAGTCCGGGGCATTCCCGCTCGCGTTTTCTTGGGACGAGCACCGGAAGTCCTCGAGCTCAGCCCGTTTCCTTCGCTGCAAGTGCATTTCCAGTGGTTTCTGACACCGGACGAGCGTTCGCCACTCGTTGGAAGCTTCGGCCATCTTTTGGACCGTTTTGGGTCGCACCACAGTTCTCCCTCCAACGAGCTCGCTTCCCGACCTATACCTCCGGAAAACGTGTCAGGGAGCATGCCAGGAGTGTGGGTTGAAGTCCTCGGAGCACGAGACCCGAAGATCGAAAGACTTATGACCAATACGGAGCAAAGGGAAGAAACCGTCGGGGGACCGCTTTTTACCCCAGGACGAGAAAACTGAGTCCGGGGCATTCCCGCTCGCGTTTTCTTGGGACGAGCACCGGAAGTCCTCGAGCTCAGCCCGTTTCCTTCGCTGCAAGTGCATTTCCAGTGGTTTCTGACACCGGACGAGCGTTCGCCACTCGTTGGAAGCTTCGGCCATCTTTTGGACCGTTTTGGGTCGCACCACAGTTCTCCCTCCAACGAGCTCGCTTCCCGACCTATACCTCCGGAAAACGTGTCAGAGAGCATGCCAGGAGTGTGGGTTGAAGTCCTCGGAGCACGAGACCCGAAGATCGAAAGACTTATGGCCAATACGGAGCAAAGGGAAGAAACCGTCGGGGGACCGCTTTTTACCCCAGGACGAGAAAACTGAGTCCGGGGCATTCCCGCTCGCGTTTTCTTGGGACGAGCACCGGAAAGTCCTCGATCTCAGCCCGTTTCCTTCGCTGCAAGTGCATTTCCAGTGGTTTCTGACACCGGACGAGCGTTCGCCACTCGTTGGAAGCTTCGGCCATCTTTTGGACCGTTTTGGGTCGCACCACAGTTCTCCCTCCAACGAGCTCGCTTCCCGACCTATACCTCCGGAAAACGTGTCAGGGAGCATGCCAGGAGTGTGGGTTGAAGTCCTCGGAGCACGAGACCCGAAGATCGAAAGACTTATGGCCAATACGGAGCAAAGGGAAGAAACCGTCGGGGGACCGCTTTTTACCCCAGGACGAGAAAACTGAGTCCGGGGCATTCCCGCTCGCGTTTTCTTGGGACGAGCACCGGAAGTCCTCGATCTCAGCCCGTTTCCTTCGCTGCAAGTGCATTTCCAGTGGTTTCTGACACCGGACGAGCGTTCGCCACTCGTTGGAAGCTTCGGCCATCTTTTGGACCGTTTTGGGTCGCACCACAGTTCTCCCTCCAACGAGCTCGCTTCCCGACCTATACCTCCGGAAAACGTGTCAGGGAGCATGCCAGGAGTTTTGGTTGAAGTCCTCGGAGCACGAGACCCGAAGATCGAAAGACTTATGACCAATACGGAGCAAAGGGAAGAAACCGTCGGGGGACCGCTTTTTACCCCAGGACGAGAAAACTGAGTCCGGGGCATTCCCGCTCGCGTTTTCTTGGGACGAGCACCGGAAGTCCTCGAGCTCAGCCCGTTTCCTTCGCTGCAAGTGCATTTCCAGTGGTTTCTGACACCGGACGAGCGTTCGCCACTCGTTGGAAGCTTCGGCCATCTTTTGGACCGTTTTGGGTCGCACCACAGTTCTCCCTACAACGAGCTCGCTTCCCGACCTATACCTCCGGAAAACGTGTCAGGGAGCATGCCAGGAGTGTGGGTTGATGTCCTCGGAGCACGAGACCCGAAGATCGAAAGACTTATGACCAATACGGAGCAAAGGGAAGAAACCGTCGGGGGACCGCTTTTTACCCCAGGACGAGAAAACTGAGTCCGGGGCATTCCCGCTCGCGTTTTCTTGGGACGAGCACCGGAAGTCCTCGAGCTCAGCCCGTTTCCTTCGCTGCAAGTGCATTTCCAGTGGTTTCTGACACCGGACGAGCGTTCGCCACTCGTTGGAAGCTTCGGCCATCTTTTGGACCGTTTTGGGTCGCACCACAGTTCTCCCTCCAACGAGCTCGCTTCCCGACCTATACCTCCGGAAAACGTGTCAGGGAGCATGCCAGGAGTGTGGGTTGAAGTCCTCGGAGAACGAGACCCGAAGATCGAAAGACTTATGGCCAATACGGAGCAAAGGGTAGAAACCGTCGGGGGGACCGCTTTTTACCCCAGGACGAGAAAACTGAGTCCGGGGCATTCCCGCTCGCGTTTTCTTGGGACGAGCACCGGAAGTCCTCGAGCTCAGCCCGTTTCCTTCGCTGCAAGTGCATTTCCAGTGGTTTCTGACACCGGACGAGCGTTCGCCACTCGTTGGAAGCTTCGGCCATCTTTTGGACCGTTTTGGGTCGCACCACAGTTCTCCCTCCAACGAGCTCGCTTCCCGACCTATACCTCCGGAAAACGTGTCAGGGAGCATGCCAGGAGTGTGGGTTGAAGTCCTCGGAGCACGAGACCCGAAGATCGAAAGACTTATGACCAATACGGAGCAAAGGGAAGAAACCGTCGGGGGACCGCTTTTTACCCCAGGACGAGAAAACTGAGTCCGGGGCATTCCCGCTCGCGTTTTCTTGGGACGAGCACCGGAAGTCCTCGAGCTCAGCCCGTTTCCTTCGCTGCAAGTGCATTTCCAGTGGTTTCTGACACCGGACGAGCGTTCGCCACTCGTTGGAAGCTTCGGCCATCTTTTGGACCGTTTTGGGTCGCACCACAGTTCTCCCTCCAACGAGCTCGCTTCCCGACCTATACCTCCGGAAAACGTGTCAGGGAGCATGCCAGGAGTTTTGGTTGAAGTCCTCGGAGCACGAGACCCGAAGATCGAAAGACTTATGACCAATACGGAGCAAAGGGAAGAAACCGTCGGGGGGACCGCTTTTTACCCCAGGACGAGAAAACTGAGTCCGGGGCATTCCCGCTCGCGTTTTCTTGGGACGAGCACCGGAAGTCCTCGAGCTCAGCCCGTTTCGTTCGCTGCAAGTGCATTTCCAGTGGTTTCTGACACCGGACGAGCGTTCGCCACTCGTTGGAAGCTTCGGCCATCTTTTGGACCGTTTTGGGTCGCACCACAGTTCTCCCTCCAACGAGCTCGCTTCCCGACCTATACCTCCGGAAAACGTGTCAGGGAGCATGCCAGGAGTGTGGGTTGAAGTCCTCGGAGCACGAGACCCGAAGATCGAAAGACTTATGACCAATACGGAGCAAAGGGAAGAAACCGTCGGGGGACCGCTTTTTACCCCAGGACGAGAAAACTAAGTCCGGGGCATTCCCGCTCGCGTTTTCTTGGGACGAGCACCGGAAGTCCTCGAGCTCAGCCCGTTTCCTTCGCTGCAAGTGCATTTCCAGTGGTTTCTGACACCGGACGAGCGTTCGCCACTCGTTGGAAGCTTCGGCCATCTTTTGGACCGTTTTGGGTCGCACCACAGTTCTCCCTCCAACGAGCTCGCTTCCCGACCTATACCTCCGGAAAACGTGTCAGGGAGCATGCCAGGAGTGTGGGTTGAAGTCCTCGGAGCACGAGACCCGAAGATCGAAAGACTTATGACCAATACGGAGCAAAGGGAAGAAACCGTCGGGGGACCGCTTTTTACCCCAGGACGAGAAAACTGAGTCCGGGGCATTCCCGCTCGCGTTTTCTTGGGACGAGCACCGGAAGTCCTCGAGCTAAGCCCGTTTCCTTTGCTGCAAGTGCATTTCCAGTGGTTTCTGACACCGGACGAGCGTTCGCCACTCGTTGGAAGCTTCGGCCATCTTTTGGACCGTTTTGGGTCGCACCACAGTTCTCCCTCCAACGAGCTCGCTTCCCGACCTATACCTCCGGAAAACGTGTCAGGGAGCATGCCAGGAGTGTGGGTTGAAGTCCTCGGAGCACGAGACCCGAAGATCGAAAGACTTATGACCAATACGGAGCAAAGGGAAGAAACCGTCGGGGGACCGCTTTTTACCCCAGGACGAGAAAACTAAGTCCGGGGCATTCCCGCTCGCGTTTTCTTGGGACGAGCACCGGAAGTCCTCGAGCTCAGCCCGTTTCCTTCGCTGCAAGTGCATTTCCAGTGGTTTCTGACACCGGACGAGCGTTCGCCACTCGTTGGAAGCTTCGGCCATCTTTTGGACCGTTTTGGGTCGCACCACAGTTCTCCCTCCAACGAGCTCGCTTCCCGACCTATACCTCCGGAAAACGTGTCAGGGAGCATGCCAGGAGTGTGGGTTGAAGTCCTCGGAGCACGAGACCCGAAGATCGAAAGACTTATGGCCAATACGGAGCAAAGGGAAGAAACCGTCGGGGGACCGCATTTTACCCCAGGACGAGAAAACTGAGTCCGGGGCATTCCCGCTCGCGTTTTCTTGGGACGAGCACCGGAAGTCCTCGAGCTCAGCCCGTTTCCTTCGCTGCAAGTGCATTTCCAGTGGTTTCTGACACCGGACGAGCGTTCGCCACTCGTTGGAAGCTTCGGCCATCTTATGGACCGTTTTATGTCGCACCACAATTCTCCCTCCAACGAGCTCGCTTCCCGACCTATACCTCCGGAAAACGTGTCAGGGAGCATGCCAGGAGTGTGGGTTGAAGTCCTCGGAGCACGAGACCCGAAGATCGAAAGACTTATGGCCAATACGGAGCAAAGGGAAGAAACCGTCGGGGGACCGCTTTTTACCCCAGGACGAGAAAACTGAGTCCGGGGCATTCCCGCTCGCGTTTTCCTGGGACGAGCACCGGAAGTCCTCGAGCTCAGCCCGTTTCCTTCGCTGCAAGTGCATTTCCAGTGGTTTCTGACACCGGACGAGCGTTCGCCACTCGTTGGAAGCTTCGGCCATCTTTTGGACCGTTTTGGGTCGCACCACAGTTCTCCCTCCAACGAGCTCGCTTCCCGACCTATACCTCCGGAAAACGTGTCAGGGAGCATGCCAGGAGTGTGGGTTGAAGTCCTCGGAGCACGAGACCCGAAGATCGAAAGACTTATGACCAATACGGAGCAAAGGGAAGAAACCGTCGGGGGACCGCTTTTTACCCCAGGACGAGAAAACTGAGTCCGGGGCATTCCCGCTCGCGTTTTCTTGGGACGAGCACCGGAAGTCCTCGAGCTCAGCCCGTTTCCTTCGCTGCAAGTGCATTTCCAGTGGTTTCTGACACCGGACGAGCGTTCGCCACTCGTTGGAAGCTTCGGCCATCTTTTGGACCGTTTTGGGTCGCACCACAGTTCTCCCTCCAACGAGCTCCCTTCCCGACCTATACCTCCGGAAAACGTGTCTGGGAGCATGCCAGGAGTGTGGGTTGAAGTCCTCGGAGCACGAGACCCGAAGATCGAAAGACTTATGACCAATACGGAGCAAAGGGAAGAAACCGTCGGGGGACCGCTTTTTACCCCAGGACGAGAAAACTGAGTCCGGGGCATTCCCGCTCGCGTTTTCTTGGGACGAGCACCGGAAGTCCTCGAGCTCAGCCCGTTTCCTTCGCTGCAAGTGCATTTCCAGTGGTTTCTGACACCGGACGAGCGTTCGCCACTCGTTGGAAGCTTCGGCCATCTTTTGGACCGTTTTGGGTCGCACCACAGTTCTCCCTCCAACGAGCTCGCTTCCCGACCTATACCTCCGGAAAACGTGTCAGGGAGCATGCCAGGAGTGTGGGTTGAAGTCCTCGGAGCACGAGACCCGAAGATCGAAAGACTTATGGCCAATACGGAGCAAAGGGTAGAAACCGTCGGGGGACCGCTTTTTACCCCAGGACGAGAAAACTGAGTCCGGGGCATTCCCGCTCGCGTTTTCTTGGGACGAGCACCGGAAGTCCTCGAGCTCAGCCCGTTTCCTTCGCTGCAAGTGCATTTCCAGTGGTTTCTGACACCGGACGAGCGTTCGCCACTCGTTGGAAGCTTCGGCCATCTTTTGGACCGTTTTGGGTCGCACCACAGTTCTCCCTCCAACGAGCTCGCTTCCCGACCTATACCTCCGGAAAACGTGTCAGGGAGCATGCCAGGAGTGTGGGTTGAAGTCCTCGGAGCACGAGACCCGAAGATCGAAAGACTTATGACCAATACGGAGCAAAGGGAAGAAACCGTCGGGGGACCGCTTTTTACCCCAGGACGAGAAAACTGAGTCCGGGGCATTCCCGCTCGCGTTTTCTTGGGACGAGCACCGGAAGTCCTCGAGCTCAGCCCGTTTCCTTCGCTGCAAGTGCATTTCCAGTGGTTTCTGACACCGGACAAGCGTTCGCCACTCGTTGGAAGCTTCGGCCATCTTTTGGACCGTTTTGGGTCGCACCACAGTTCTCCCTCCAACGAGCTCGCTTCCCGACCTATACCTCCGGAAAACGTGTCAGGGAGCATGCCAGGAGTTTTGGTTGAAGTCCTCGGAGCACGAGACCCGAAGATCGAAAGACTTATGACCAATACGGAGCAAAGGGAAGAAACCGTCGGGGGACCGCTTTTTACCCCAGGACGAGAAAACTGAGTCCGGGGCATTCCCGCTCGCGTTTTCTTGGGACGAGCACCGGAAGTCCTCGAGCTCAGCCCGTTTCGTTCGCTGCAAGTGCATTTCCAGTGGTTTCTGACACCGGACGAGCGTTCGCCACTCGTTGGAAGCTTCGGCCATCTTTTGGACCGTTTTGGGTCGCACCACAGTTCTCCCTCCAACGAGCTCGCTTCCCGACCTATACCTCCGGAAAACGTGTCAGGGAGCATGCCAGGAGTGTGGGTTGATGTCCTCGGAGCACGAGACCCGAAGATCGAAAGACTTATGACCAATACGGAGCAAAGGGAAGAAACCGTCGGGGGACCGCTTTTTACCCCAGGACGAGAAAACTGAGTCCGGGGCATTCCCGCTCGCGTTTTCTTGGGACGAGCACCGGAAGTCCTCGAGCTCAGCCCGTTTCCTTCGCTGCAAGTGCATTTCCAGTGGTTTCTGACACCGGACGAGCGTTCGCCACTCGTTGGAAGCTTCGGCCATCTTTTGGACCGTTTTGGGTCGCACCACAGTTCTCCCTCCAACGAGCTCGCTTCCCGACCTATACCTCCGGAAAACGTGTCAGGGAGCATGCCAGGAGTGTGGGTTGAAGTCCTCGGAGCACGAGACCCGAAGATCGAAAGACTTATGACCAATACGGAGCAAAGGTAAGAAACCGTCGGGGGACCGCTTTTTACCCCAGGACGAGAAAACTGAGTCTGGGGCATTCCCGCTCGCGTTTTCTTGGGACGAGCACCGGAAGTCCTCGAGCTCAGCCCGTTTCCTTCGCTGCAAGTGCATTTCCAGTGGTTTCTGACACCGGACGAGCGTTCGCCACTCGTTGGAAGCTTCGGCCATCTTTTGGACCGTTTTGGGTCGCACCACAGTTCTCCCTCCAACGAGCTCGTTTCCCGACCTATACCTCCGGAAAACGTGTCAGGGAGCATGCCAGGAGTGTGGGTTGAAGTCCTCGGAGCACGAGACCCGAAGATCGAAAGACTTATGACCAATACGGAGCAAAGGGAAGAAACCGTCGGGGGACCGCTTTTTACCCCAGGACGAGAAAACTGAGTCCGGGGCATTTCCGCTCGCGTTTTCTTGGGACGAGCACCGGAAGTCCTCGAGCTCAGCCCGTTTCCTTCGCTGCAAGTGCATTTCCAGTGGTTTCTGACACCGGACGAGCGTTCGCCACTCGTTGGAAGCTTCGGCCATCTTTTGGACCGTTTTGGGTCGCACCACAGTTCTCCCTCCAACGAGCTCGCTTCCCGACCTATACCTCCGGAAAACGTATCAGGGAGCATGCCAGGAGTGTGGGTTGAAGTCCTCGGAGCACGAGACCCGAAGATCGAAAGACTTATGACCAATACGGAGCAAAGGGAAGAAACCGTCGGGGGACCGCTTTTTACCCCAGGACGAGAAAACTGAGTCCGGGGCATTCCCGCTCGCGTTTTCTTGGGACGAGCACCGGAAGTCCTCGAGCTCAGCCCGTTTCCTTCGCTGCAAGTGCATTTCCAGTGGTTTCTGACACCGGACGAGCGTTCGCCACTCGTTGGAAGCTTCGGCCATCTTTTGGACCGTTTTGGGTCGCACCACAGTTCTCCCTCCAACGAGCTCGCTTCCCGACCTATACCTCCGGAAAACGTGTCAGGGAGCATGCCAGGAGTGTGGGTTGAAGTCCTCGGAGCACGAGACCCGAAGATCGAAAGACTTATGACCAATACGGAGCAAAGGGAAGAAACCGTCGGGGGACCGCTTTTTACCCCAGGACGAGAAAACTGAGTCCGGGGCATTCCCGCTCGCGTTTTCTTGGGACGAGCACCGGAAGTCCTCGAGCTCAGCCCGTTTCCTTCGCTGCAAGTGCATTTCCAGTGGTTTCTGACACCGGACGAGCGTTCGCCACTCGTTGGAAGCTTCGGCCATCTTTTGGACCGTTTTGGGTCGCACCACAGTTCTCCCTCCAACGAGCTCGCTTCCCGACCTATACCTCCGAAAAACGTGTCAGGGAGCATGCCAGGAGTGTGGGTTGAAGTCCTCGGAGCACGAGACCCGAAGATCGAAAGACTTATGACCAATACGGAGCAAAGGGAAGAAGCCGTCGGGGGGACCGCTTTTTACCCCAGGACGAGAAAACTGAGTCCGGGGCATTCCCGCTCGCGTTTTCTTGGGACGAGCACCGGAAGTCCTCGAGCTCAGCCCGTTTCCTTCGCTGCAAGTGCATTTCCAGTGGTTTCTGACACCGGACGAGCGTTCGCCACTCGTTGGAAGCTCCGGCCATCTTTTGGAACGTTTTGGGTCGCACCACAGTTCTCCCTCCAACGAGCTCGCTTCCCGACCTATACCTCCGGAAAACGTGTCAGGGAGCATGCCAGGAGTGTGGGTTGAAGTCCTCGGAGCACGAGACCCGAAGATCGAAAGACTTATGACCAATACGGAGCAAAGGGAAGAAACCGTCGGGGGACCGCTTTTTACCCCAGGACGAGAAAACTGAGTCCGGGGCATTCCCGCTCGCGTTTTCTTGGGACGAGCACCGGAAGTCCTCGAGCTCAGCCCGTTTCCTTCGCTGCAAGTGCATTTCCAGAGGTTTCTGACACCGGACGAGCGTTCGCCACTCGTTGGAAGCTTCGGCCATCTTTTGGACCGTTTTGGGTCGCACCACAGTTCTCCCTCCAACGAGCTCGCTTCCCGACCTATACCTCCGGAAAACGTGTCAGGGAGCATGCCAGGAGTGTGGGTTGAAGTCCTCGGAGCACGAGACCCGAAGATCGAAAGACTTATGACCAATACGGAGCAAAGGGAAGAAGCCGTCGGGGGGACCGCTTTTTACCCCAGGACGAGAAAACTGAGTCCGGGGCATTCCCGCTCGCGTTTTCTTGGGACGAGCACCGGAAGTCCTCGAGCTCAGCCCGTTTCCTTCGCTGCAAGTGCATTTCCAGTGGTTTCTGACACCGGACGAGCGTTCGCCACTCGTTGGAAGCTCCGGCCATCTTTTGGAACGTTTTGGGTCGCACCACAGTTCTCCCTCCAACGAGCTCGCTTCCCGACCTATACCTCCGGAAAACGTGTCAGGGAGCATGCCAGGAGTGTGGGTTGAAGTCCTCGGAGCACGAGACCCGAAGATCGAAAGACTTATGACCAATACGGAGCAAAGGGAAGAAACCGTCGGGGGGACCGCTTTTTACCCCAGGACGAGAAAACTGAGTCCGGGGCATTCCCGCTCGCGTTTTCTTGGGACGAGCACCGGAAGTCCTCGAGCTCAGCCCGTTTCCTTCGCTGCAAGTGCATTTCCAGTGGTTTCTGACACCGGACGAGCGTTCGCCACTCGTTGGAAGCTTCGGCCATCTTTTGGACCGTTTTGGGTCGCACCACAGTTCTCCCTCCAACGAGCTCGCTTCCCGACCTATACCTCCGGAAAACGTGTCAGGGAGCATGCCAGGAGTGTGGGTTGAAGTCCTCGGAGCACGAGACCCGAAGATCGAAAGACTTATGACCAATACGGAGCAAAGGGAAGAAACCGTCGGGGGACCGCTTTTTACCCCAGGACGAGAAAACTGAGTCCGGGGCATTCCCGCTCGCGTTTTCTTGGGACGAGCACCGGAAGTCCTCGAGCTCAGCCCGTTTCGTTCGCTGCAAGTGCATTTCCAGTGGTTTCTGACACCGGACGAGCGTTCGCCACTCGTTGGAAGCTTCGACCATCTTTTGGACCGTTTTGGGTCGCACCACAGTTCTCCCTCCAACGAGCTCGCTTCCCGACCTATACCTCCGGAAAACGTGTCAGGGAGCATGCCAGGAGTGTGGGTTGAAGTCCTCGGAGCACGAGACCCGAAGATCGAAAGACTTATGACCAATACGGAGCAAAGGGAAGAAACCGTCGGGGGACCGCTTTTTACCCCAGGACGAGAAAACTGAGTCCGGGGCATTCCCGCTCGCGTTTT
>NW_026124510.1:0-17500 GCF_025177605.1 Cucumis melo | reverse complement strand
TGATTATTGTTGCTATCCAGTTCGAACTATCTATGGGGTATTAGGCATCAAAATTTGGATATTTGTAGACGAGCAATAATAAGCCCTTACTCAACTTGTGTTTAAGTTTTATTCAATGATCGACCAAGAAATGACAAATCAGTCTTTTTCGTTTAAATAAAAAATGAGCAATTCTATAAGGTTAAATAAAAATGAAATTAATCATTTGAGATAATTGCTATGCTTAGTGTGCGACTCGTCAGTTTTTTTTATGTTCGGATTAAAACCAAAAAATAAAGAAGGATAAGCCCATACATAATCTGAACTAATAATTATAAAACTAATAACCAACTCATCGCTTCGCATTATCTGGATCTAAAAAACCAACCAGTCAAGATATGTTATATTGGTCATATCATTGTAGCAACTGAAATCTTTTTTGCATAAAAAAAATCCGATTATGAGTTGTCAAGCAATAAAAGTATGCGGATAAATGGAAGGGTGAAAGAAAGAGAGAAAAAGAATATGAATGATATATCATTCCAATACGTAATATGTAAGGTCTATGGGTCATCTCATAAAAGGTAGTGTAATAAAGCATTAAGACTGATGAATTCATAATTAGATGAATCTGTTCATAGAACAAAAAAGCCAAGAGCCCCGAGACAATAAAGACTGAGAAGATTGACTCAAAAACAAATTTTATTACGGGCTCCATTGTATAATTAAGACCTAACCATTAATCGAGAGGCGATGGGAACGAGGGAACCCGTGAATACATAATATTCTATTGAAAACGAATCCTAATAATTCATTGGGTAGGATGGCGGAAGGAACCCAAGACCAATCCATTTATTATGAGAGGTAGGTTCATGGGCTAACTAACCCGAGAACCAAAACATATATAAAAAGAGTAAATATTCGCCCGCGAACGTTTCCATTTTATTATATTTCTAAATTAGGGTCGATCAAATATAATAATAGATAAAAAAAGGCAAAACAAAATAAAGATTTGTTATAACCTTAATAATAAAAGAAAAAATAACAAAACGAGATTATATTATCTATAATTTTTTAGAAAACTATAATAAAAAAACTTATTCTATTATTCTAGAATCTATAAACAGTTTAGTTTTCTATCAAAAGAAAAGAAGATATACAAATTTCGAATAGATTGATTAAATGAAATATCAAAAATCCCATAATTGAATCTATTATTCAGAAAATATCAGTAAATACATGTATATTTTTTTGAATCGTTTCATTCGCGAGGAGCTGGATGAGAAGAAACTCTCATGTCCGGTTCTGTAGTAGAGATGGAATTTAGAAATAACCATCAACTATAACCCCAAAAGAACCAGATTCCGTAAACACCATAGAGGAAGAATGAAAGGAATATCTTATCGAGGCAATAGTATTTGCTTCGGGAGATACGCTATTCAGGCACTTGAACCCGCTTGGATCACATCGAGACAAATCGAAGCCGGACGAAGGGCAATGACACGAAATGCACGACGCGGTGGAAAAATATGGGTACGTATATTTCCGGACAAACCCGTTACACTAAGACCCACAGAAACACGTATGGGTTCAGGGAAAGGATCCCCCGAATATTGGGTAGCTGTTGTTAAACCAGGTAGAATACTTTATGAAATGAGTGGAGTAGCCGAAAATATAGCCAGAAAAGCTATTTCAATAGCGGCATCCAAAATGCCTATACGAACCCAATTCATTACTTCGGGATAGAAATGTAGAATCAAAGGAAAGCGATCTTTGTTTAAGATGAAAAAAAAACAATTGCAGATTTATTTTTTTTTTTTTTGAAAAACAATATTTCTTTTTTTTTTTTTTACTTCGCCCTTTGCATTGAAAGAAAAGATTCCAAAATAATATGATTCAACCTCAAACCCTTTTGAATGTAGCAGATAACAGCGGAGCCCGAGAATTGATGTGTATTCGAATCATAGGGGCTAGTAATCGACGATATGCTCATATTGGTGACGTTATTGTTGCTGTAATCAAGAAAGCCGTCCCAAATACACCTCTAGAAAGATCAGAAGTGATCAGAGCTGTAATTGTACGTACTTGTAAAGAACTCAAACGAGAAAATGGTATGATAATACGATATGATGACAATGCTGCGGTTGTTATTGATCAAGAAGGAAATCCAAAAGGAACTCGAATTTTTGGTGCGATTGCCCGAGAATTGAGACAGTTAAATTTCACTAAAATAATTTCATTAGCACCTGAAGTATTATAAAATGAGACAGACCGTGAGATAGTTATACTATTTGAATGAAATTAATTAGTAGATTGTGTATCACGTATATACCTTTTAAAATTCATAACTATTTAATAAAAAAGAATGTTGATTAGATCAAAAATTTAAGTAACCAATAATTTTCGTTTATCATGGGTAAGGACACTATTGCTAACATAATAACCTCTATTCGCAATGCTGACATGAATAGAAAAGGAATGGTTCGAATACCATCTACTAACATCACCGAAAACATTGTTAAAATACTTTTACGAGAAGGTTTTATTGAAAACGTAAGGAAACATCGGGAAAGCAACAAGGATTTTTGGGTTTTAACCCTACGACATAGAAGAAATAGGAAAGGACCATATAAAACGATTTTAAATTTAAAACGGATCAGTCGACCTGGTCTCCGAATATATTCTAACTATCAAAAAATTCCTAGAATTTTAGGCGGAATGGGCATTGTAATTCTGTCTACTTCTCGGGGTATAATGACAGACCGAGAAGCTCGACTACAGGGAATCGGCGGCGAAATTTTGTGTTATATATGGTAATCTTTATGATATTCGAATTATACACAGAACTTCCCTATTTGTAAAAAAAAAAAAAAAAAGAAAAGAGGTGGGTTTATAGTTTATAATACGACTCCCCCTTGATTAATTGATACTTTGAAGGGTGTTTCGTCTGGAATGAAAGAGCAAAAAAGGATTTCTGAAGGTTTAATTACTGAATCACTTACCAATGATATGTTTTGGGTTTGTTTAGATAATGAGGATCCAATTCTAGGTTACGTTTCAGGAAGGATTCAACATAGTTTTATCCATATACTAGGTAATAGAGAGTCAAAATTTCAGTAAGTTGTTACGATTCAACCAGGACCAGAAGGCGTATAATTTATAGACTACGAAACAAAGATTCGAATGATTAGGTGAAGTAGTCTTTTCACGTGCAATATTCTTTTTTTTGTAGGGAGATCCAATTCGAAATAGAAAATTTCAAGAAACTTATTTTCTTCCAATAAGTAGATTAAGGTAAGGAATAAAAAATATGAAAATAAGGGCCTCCATTCGGAAAATTTGTGAAAAATGTCGCCTGATCCGTAGGCGGAGACGAATTATGGTAATTTGTTCCAATCCGAGACATAAACAAAGACAAGGATAATCTTTATAAAAAAAAGGACCCCTAAAGGCCACCCACAATATATACATAAAAAGAAATTAAAGGATCCGTTTTGACATGAAATGGATATATCCATATATCTCTGACTTAGATTTATGAGATGATAAAATATGGCAAAACCCATACCAAGAATCGGTTCACGTAGAAATGGACGTATTAGCTCACGTAAAAGTACGCGTAGAATACCAAAGGGCGTTATTCATGTTCAAGCAAGTTTCAACAATACAATTGTGACTGTTACAGATGTACGGGGTCGGGTAATTTCTTGGTCCTCCGCCGGTACGTGTGGATTCAAAGGTACAAGAAGAGGGACACCATTTGCCGCCCAAACCGCAGCAGGAAATGCTATTCGGGCAGTAGTGGATCAAGGGATGCAACGAGCCGAAGTTATGATAAAGGGCCCCGGTCTCGGAAGAGATGCAGCATTAAGAGCTATTCGGAGAAGCGGTATACTATTAAGTTTCATACGGGATGTAACCCCTATGCCACATAATGGCTGTAGGCCCCCTAAAAAACGACGTGTGTAAAAATAAACATTGAAGAGAAATTTCAAGAGAAATAAATAATTCAATGATTTTATCAAAAAATATTACTATGGTTCGAGAGAGAAAATCAGAGTATCGACTCGGACACTAAAGTGGAAGTGTGTTGAATCAAGAGCAGACAGTAAGCGTCTTTATTATGGACGCTTTATTCTGTCTCCACTTATGAAGGGACAAGGGGATACTATAGGCATTGCGATGCGAAAAGCTTTGCTTGGAGAAATAGAGGGAACATGTATCACACGTGCAAAATCTGAAAAAATCCCACATGAATACTCTACCATAGTCGGTATTCAAGAATCAGTACATGAAATTTTAATGAATTTGAAAGAAATTGTATTGAGAAGTAATCTGTATGGAACTCGTGATGCGTCTATTTGTGTCAAGGGTCCTGGATGCGTAACTGCTCAAGACATCATCTTACCACCTTCGGTGGAAATCGTTGATAATACACAGCATATAGCTAACCTAACGGAACCAATTAATTTTTGTATTGAATTAAAGATCGAGAGGAATCGCGGATATCATATACAAACGCCAAATAATTTTCAAGACGCAAGTTATCCTATGGATGCTATATTCATGCCTGTTCGAAATGTTAATCATAGTATTCATTCTTATGTAAATGGGAATGAAAAACAAGAGATACTTTTTCTCGAAATATGGACCAATGGAAGTTTAACTCCTAAAGAAGCACTTCATGAAGCCTCTCGGAATTTGATTGATTTATTTATTCCTTTTTTACATGCGGAAGAAGAAAAAGAAAACTTCCATTTTAAAAATAATAAACAAAAAGTTACTTTACCCCTTTTTACTTTTCATGAGAAATTGGCGAAACTAAGAAAAAAGAAAAAAGAAAGAGCATTAAAATATATTTTTATTGACCAATCAGAATTGCCTCCTAGGATCTATAATTGCCTCAAAAGGTGCAATATACATACATTATTTGACCTTTTGAATAATAGTCCAGACGAACTTATGAAAATCAAACATTTTCGCATAGAAGACGTAAAACATATATTAGACATTCTCGAAATGGAAAAGAATTTTGCATAAATTTGAAATCCATTGGATTTTTGTTGTAAAAAAACTTTATAAAAAAAAAAGACGAAAATGAAGTTTGAATCTTTAACAGAATCCGTATACTCAAAATAAATCAAAAATTTCATTAAATATGTGTATCTAGGGGTAATTCACTTTGAAGCAACTATTCCCTAGATACACACATCGTGATATTTTATTTATTTCACAATTGAATCAATTTAAAAAAGCCCTAAAGTTAGGGATTTATCAATCGGTAATGTTGCTCCAATACCCAACCAAAGAGCTACTGCGGTACCAATCAAAAAGACGGTTGTCGCTACTGGACGACGAAATGGATTTTGGAATTTATTGACATTCTCCAAAAATGGTACAGTTAATAATCCCGCCGGTACGGAAACCATTAAAAGAACACCCAATAACTTATTTGGCACTGTACGAAGTATTTGAAATACGGGAAAGAAATACCATTCCGGCAATATTTCCAAAGGAGTTGCAAATGGATCTGCGGGTTCACCAATCATTGATGGTTCTAGAACCGCTAAGCCCACGTTACATGCAATAGTACCTAGAATGACTACTGGAAAAATATATAAAAGATCATTGGGCCATGCGGGTTCTCCGTAATAATTATGACCCATACCCTTAGCCAATTTAGCTCTTAATACAGGATCATTCAAATCTGGTTTTTTTGTTATTAGGATAGGTGAATTATTATGGATCCATCCCCCGAAAGAACCGGACATGATAATTTTTCATCATCCGGCTCGAGCACAAATCAAACGAACCAACTGGATCCAGAAAAAAAAATCGATATCTTATCCAAGCATATATAAAATAAATGAGTGATTCAATGTAAGAAAAAATTTAGCGGATTCCGTTTTCAAGAGTTACAATTATCCATTGCAAGGAATTAAGTTCGTACAGATAAATGCTCAATACCCAAGTAGGCTTACAAAGTTGATAATGTTCAAGTGCTTTCTGGGTCGTCTCAAACCTTGCGATGGGGCTTTAGCCCCCAAAAATATTGATACTTTTTACATCCAAAGGATTTACTTGTTACTAATAGAGTCTAGCCTATGTTCTTCTTTAGATCCCTTGTTTCACTCCGATAGTATTATAAATCGAGTCAATGCAGAGGAAATGAATGCATTTTCATACTATTAAGTAAGTGAAATAGATAAAACATAATCTGTATTATGGCATATATATCACCTATTCTAATGGATCTTACGGAGCCTGGTCATGCACGACATGGTCAAGTCTGATCATGGAAAAGATTCTCTTCAAGCGAACCAGCCTACCCTCTGTATGGAGCTTTCGCGGTGGTTGGAATAAAGACACATTTTGTTGTGAATCCCAATGTGGCAGATAAAAAGACATATATCTACACGGTCCAATCAATAGTTCAAGTCACACACTCCCATAATCCATTTTCTCTTCGAAGAATTCCCTTCAACTATTATTGAAAAATAACGAATAAAATTTCGTGGAGTTGAAGGGAAATATCCAAATACATGTCTTATTTTTCAATAATCCATATTTGCAGCAATGAAATACTCTTCTTCCCCCCTGAGTAATCATAAATAACTAATTACAAATCTATGATTTCTATTCTCTATAAAGGACCAGAAATGCCTTGCTTACGTATCATTGGGAAGTGCATTAACATAAATACGGCAGTAAGAAGAGGTAATACAAAAGTGTGTAAACTATAAAAACGAGTCAAGGTAGATTGTCCCACACTAGCACTTCCGCGTAATAACTCTACCAAAGGCGACCCTATTACTGGAATAGCTTCCGGTACACCTGTTACAATTTTGACTGCCCAATAACCAATTTGGTCCCGAGGTAAGGAATAACCAGTTACACCAAAGGATGCGGTCAATACAGCCAGAACCACACCTGTAACCCAAGTCAATTCACGAGGTTTTTTAAATCCACCAGTAAGATACACGCGAAATACGTGCAGGATCATCATTAAGACCATCATACTTGCCGACCATCTATGAACTGATCGGATTAACCAACCAAAATTTGCTTCCGTCATTATATATTGAACAGAAGCAAAAGCCTCAGTAACGGTCGGACGGTAGTAAAAAGTCATAGCAAACCCCGTAGCTACTTGTACTAAAAAACAAGTAAGCGTAATTCCTCCTAGACAATAAAATATGTTGACATGAGGAGGAACGTATTTACTAGTTATATCATCTGCAATCGCCTGAATTTCAAGACGTTCTTCGAACCAATCATACACTTTATTGAGATAGGTAAACCAAGGGGACCCCCCTCTGAGAACCGTATATGAGAATTTCGTCTCGTACGGCTCAAACAGAAACACCCAAATACCGCTCGTAACGGATATGTGTACTAAAAAGTTTCAAACTTCTTAATGCTATGATTCAATTTTTTGTATCAAGATACGAAAGAATCAAAATCCGAAAAGTCTTCTTTGTAGTTATAATGCCCAAATATCAAGTCGGCTCATTCATAGTTATATTGATCATTAGGGGCCTCTTGAATCTTCTATTTACCTATTTTTTTTTCTTTGATTTGTATGTAATGCGACTTTACTCTTGTTTTCTTTATTATTGATAGGAATTATCTTGTTAAGACCCTATGAATCAATTAAAACCTTAGATTCAGACTAGAACCACGATGATTCAATAAAAAACCTTCCAAAAAAAGTTCAAAAATTCCCTGAGTAAGAACCCTTGGATTATCACTTATTCAATGCTTATTCAATGACTGAATATAATGAAAAAAGCTAAAGAAAGGTTTATCCTTTAACCAAAATAAGTAGAAACGAAAGAATAAATTTTTTTTATTTATCACTTCTAACTCTTGTTTCGGAGTCCGGCCACGAGGTCTGATAAGTATGAATCATAGTTCTAATATTTGTTCTAATATTTTGGAATCTATTTCATATATTCTGTGCTCCAGATACTAGCCTAGACTGAATATCCAACGAGATCAAATCATCTTCATCAAGATGACCGACTTCTTCTCTGTCGTATCCATAGGATCAATTCTAACAAGTCACACACTCATATTCCGGAAATACAGAAAAAAATAAATTCCACGATCGAACTACCAAAAAATAGTGGGCTAAAAAGCAGAAACCTACATACTTTAGACTTTCCTTTTTATTGAAAAGTTATTTAGGGGTTCTTGTGAATCGAATCTAATTGCTTGAAATTCCGTCCAGTAAAATGGAAGAATTATAAATCTCCAAAATAATACATAGGAATATCGCAAATAAACCCATCGCGACACCCATTAAAGGTGTAGTTCCCCACCCAGGAGCCACTTTACCATATTCCGAATTCAATGGTTTCAATAAATCCCCTACAACAGTTCGTCTTGGCCCAGATCTAGAACTATCGTCAACGGTTTGTGTAGCCATAAATAATCCTATATTTTTTTTTATTCAGTGAGATCTGTTGACTTTGTATACCATTCCGTTGTAAATAAATGATCTTATTATAGATCCATTGTGGTCTTGAAATTATATAATAATGGAAACAGCAACCCTAGTTGCCATCTCTATATCTGGTTTACTTGTAAGTTTTACTGGGTATGCCTTATATACTGCTTTTGGGCAACCCTCTCAACAACTAAGAGATCCATTCGAGGAACACGGGGACTAGTTGAAGTAATGAGCCTCACAATATTGTGAGGCTCATTACTTCAATTGAGATAATGAGAAATCATTTTGCCTTTTTAGTTGGAGTTGGAACTTTAGGCGGTTCGCGAAAAAAGATAGCGAAAAAAATTATTCCTAGAGTCGAGACTAAGAGGAATGTATAAACCAATGCTTCCATAGATTTGATTTCGGTTTACAATTATAGCTTCCATACCTGTTTAATTGGGATCTTTTTACGGATAAAAAAAAGACCAAGACAAGAGTCAAAGAAATGAAAAGTAAGCAATCCGAATAAAGATTTATCCGGTACCCTATCTATGTCAAATCAAAAAATAAAGGAAAAAAAGAACAGAGCAATCTTGTATCAGACTAGACTCTTTTTGTAGTTGGATCTCCAAGTTTTTGGAATGCCCCAAATTCTACTTGAGCGTCCAAATCTGGGTCAATACCAGCAAAGACATCTCTGAACAAGGTTCTCGCACCATGCCAAATGTGTCCGAAGAAGAAGAGCAAAGCAAAGGAAGCATGCCCAAAAGTAAACCAACCCCTTGGACTGCTACGAAAAACCCCATCGGATTTCAAAGTAGCACGATCTAATTCAAAAATTTCACCCAATTGAGCACGTCTAGCATATTTTTTCACAGTAGCAGGATCACTATAACTGACTCCATTGAGTTCACCGCCATAGAACTCAACAGTTACACCGACCTGTTCAACACTATACTTCGATTCTGCTCTTCGAAAAGGAACATCGGCTCTAACAATTCCGTCTCCGTCTACCAAAACAACCGGAAATGTTTCAAAAAAGGTCGGCATACGGCGTACAAAAAGTTCGCGCCCTTCTTTATCTCTAAAAACAGGGTGTCCTAACCAACCAACAGCTATTCCATCCCCGTTGTCCATGGAACCCGCTCTGAATAATCCACCTTTTGCGGGATTATTCCCGATATAATCATAAAAAGCTAATTTTTCAGGAATTTTAGACCAAGCTTCTGATAAACTTTGATTTTCGGCTAACCCGGTACTAACTCTTCGATATATTTCTTGCTGGAAGTATCCCTGATCCCATTGATAACGAGTGGGCCCAAATAATTCAATCGGGGTAGTTGCTGAACCATACCACATAGTTCCAGCAACAACAAAAGCTGCAAAAAATACAGCAGCGATACTACTGGAAAGGACGGTTTCAATATTTCCCATACGTAATCCTTTGTATAGACGTTGGGGCGGACGAACACTAAGATGGAATAGGCCCGCTAATATGCCCAATGTACCTGCTGCAATATGATGCGAGGCTATTCCGCCCGGAACAAAAGGATCAAACCCTTCGACACCCCACGCAGGATTTACGGCTTGTACCCTTCCGGTTAATCCATAAGGATCGGATACCCATATTCCCGGACCATACAATCCGGTTACATGAAATGCACCAAAACCAAAGCAACCCAACCCTGAGAGAAATAAATGAATTCCAAAAATCTTCGGCAAATCCAAAGAAGGTTTTCCTGTACGTTCATCACAAAATATTTCTAGATCCCAATACACCCAATGCCAGATAGCTGCTAAGAAGCACAATCCAGAAAACACAATATGTGCTCCGGCCACACCTTCGTAACTCCAAATACCCGGATTCGTTATAGTCCCTCCTGTGATACTCCAACCCCCCCATGAATTGGTTATTCCTAAACGAGTCATGAAGGGTATAACGAACATACCCTGTCTCCACATTGGATCAAGAACAGGATCAGAGGGATCAAAAACTGCTAATTCGTATAGGGCCATTGAACCGGCCCAACCAGCAACTAGAGCTGTATGCATTATATGAACAGAAAGCAAACGACCGGGATCATTCAATACAACGGTATGAACACGATACCAAGGCAAACCCATGGAAATACCCCTTTATCAAGGAAAAATAGACACTATGTAACTTTATTGCACTGAAAAAAAAAACTATGCTACGGACCTCCCCTTTTGAGGGGATTATCTTGGCGAAAGGATTAATATTTAGTCTATTCTTTTAGTAATAATGGAACAATTCGATTCTATTCGTAGGAACAAAAAGAAGCAGATCTATTCTATACTCGATAAGTACCAATACGCAATGGTAGATGGGAATTGATCCTATTTTATAGGAGTGAATGTATACATACTTGTTCATCATTCAAAAACCTATTCGGGAAGAAGTTTCCCTTATTAATTCTGTTTTCCTTTTTTATGAACTTATTAAATCTATGTATAAAATATGCTAAAAGATAAAATCTGATAAAGGCCCATCTTATTTATTAAGACAATAAACCCGTTGTTACGCTTCCACATCAAAGTTAGCTATAGTACTTAATTCTTTTTTCTTTGCTTTAATGCCTATTGGTGTTCCAAAAGTACCTTTTCGAAGTCCCGGAGAGGAAGACGCATCGTGGGTTGACCTATAGTGCGACTTGTCAGATATATTGGGTCATATGGTATTTCCCCGTTCTCTCCCCCGATCGAGATATCCTCTCTTTCGCCCAAGACGGATTGATTTAATCATCAAAAATTTGGAGCGTGAAGTGCAATTAGATCTATTTTTTGGGGGGTATCCAGATTAATATTATCAATTAGAATAATTTATGGTTTTCTCGGTTGTACTAATAAAATGAAGTATCCAGGCTCCGCTTAGAAAAAACTCAATTTGGAATCTATCTATTCTATGATTACTACTACTTGTATCATATTCGATTTATCAATAGCATTGATAGAAAACTTTTAATCAATCGAGTAATATGAAGTAAATTGAAAAAAAAAAAGAAGTCGTAGCAAAAAGCCATGCTATTGGGGCATTTGTCCTATATGTGCAAATCCAAATCGGGCAGATCTTGACTCGGAGTAGAGCATAAACCTAAAAGAATTGAAGAAGACCATTTTGGAACAAGAAAATGACATCGGAATTGAAATTGAATCTCGATGAAACAATATATCAATGAAAAGTTAGTTCGATAAATTGAAAATTTAATGAATTGTTTTTTTATTTATTGAAATTTATAGTATAGATAAACGACCGCGGGCCAAAGGACAAAACTCATCCATTTTGAAAAAAAAATGGAAGGTAAGAAAAAGCCCCTTCATTAGAAGTTAGAAAGAGTCCTCTAAAGAAGGCTAAAATCTAAACATTGATTCTTTTTTCGCTATTTTTTTTGAACCGTATGCATCAAAAGGTGCCCGTACGGTTCTTAAGGGATACAATTTTATCCTAATCAACCGACTTTATCGAGAAAGATTACTTTTTTTAGGCCAAGAGGTTGATAGTGATATTTCGAATCAACTTATTAGTCTTATGGTATATCTCAGTATGGAGGATGATACCAAAGATCTGTATTTATTTATAAACTCTCCCGGTGGAGGGGTAATAAGCGGATTAGGTATTTATGATACTATGCAATTTGTGCAACCAGATGTACAGACAATATGCATGGGATTAGCCGCTTCAATGGGATCTTTTATTCTAGTCGGAGGAGAAATTACCAAACGTCTAGCATTCCCGCACGCTCGGCGCCAATGAGTTTTTTTTAGACAAAAAGAAAACTATGCCTTCGCCATATAAAATATTAAGTAATAATAGCATGGCACTTTGAATTCGATATGAGAATTTTTTTTTTCTAAACCATTAGGTTATGTATCGAAAGAGTAGTATGAGATAAAAGGCATTTCCGATTGTAGGCTGATTTATCGCGGAGGCCTCTTTCAGCGTCACAAACTTTTTTGTTTTCACGACGGAAGACTCTTAACAATATTTCTGTTATGAAAGACTACGAAATATTTATTTTTAAGAAAAAAAATAAAAAAAAGAAACTTTGGGATTGCTGAATAACAAACGAAATCATAAAGCAACGGAACCATCATAGTATTTTGAAATTACTAAAAAAAAGGAAGGGTGGTTATTGGATCATTTACTGCTCTGGGTCTGCTAGATCCTATATTTTCTATTCCTTCGCTGGAAGGTAAAAATGAATTCCATTGTGGAGCCGTATGCACTGCACAAAGGATGCCTGTACGGTTGTTAATCCTATCTTTTTTTTATTATCTTTGACTCATCATGATAATGATGTAAGATAGAGAAAACCATTTATTAAATCATCAGGGTAATGATCCATCAACCTGCTAGTTCTTTTTATGAGGCACAAACGGTAGAATTTATCCTGGAAGCGAAAGAACTACTGAGGCTGCGCGAAATCCTCACAAGGGTTTATGTACAAAGAACAGGCAAACCCTTATGGGTTATATCCGAAGACATGGAAAGGGATGTTTTTATGTCAGCAACAGAAGCCCAAGCTCATGGAATTGTTGATCTTGTAGCGGTTGAATAACAAATAGCAGGTATTTCACGCAAAAATCCGAAATTTTCGATTTTCTCTTTTTACCGGGGTTAATATATTACTATTAATCATATTAATTATTAATATCGAATATAGAAGTAATTCATAATCATCCGGTTAGGATTGATCTAAACCAACTCATTATGTATACAATTCAACATGCCAACTATTAAACAACTTATTAGAAACACAAGACAGCCAATCAGAAATGTCACCAAATCGCCCGCCCTTCGGGGATGCCCTCAGCGTCGAGGAACATGTACTAGGGTGTATGTGCGACTCGTTTAGACCATGGACCGGGACAAAAGAAAGTACAAAATTTTTCCCGTATCAGTTATAAGTACAGTGAATAGGATAGAATGAATGGAAGAAATCCGTTCACTACCGAAAATAAATAAACAAAGATTTATCGTATCCTTTTATTGTGTATCAAATTTATGGTTTCTATTGGTGCAAATCCAATCATCTCTATTTTCAATTTTAGATGAGAAAGAATTCCCCATTGGTAACAAATGCTTATCCATTAAGCAGAGGAAATCCTATTTAACAGAAGGATTATAGCCTTATTCTTCCAAGAACGGACTAAGAGGGTCAGCTACCCAACCAATCTTCATAATTAAATACCGTTACTGTATAGGTAGATCTCGTTGTGAAAGACCGATTACTAGATAATTCATGGGTAGAGCCAAAGAGGGTGAACTGTACAAGTTAACAATAACATTGATGAAATAAAAGAAGGAGCTCCGGTGTATAGAGAGGACCTCACCGTTTAAGAAGTAACCATAGAAACGAAGGAACCCACTATTTCTTTATCCATTTCTATTTTTATTTATTTACTCTATTTTTGTTTTTTATACCTAGTAAAAATACTATTTCGTATTTTGGGGTGATTAGAACAAAAAAAGAAATAGTGGTCGGGAAGGTTATAGTAGCAAAAGCCATTGGAATTTTTATTTTATACATTGGAAAAATACGTTTTGTTATTAATAGACTAGGAAAGGAGAAAGGAATAACTGAAAGAAAGGAAATCCATTAGTTATTCATCAAAGTTTCATTTATTCAATGACTAGAATTAAACGAGGATATATAGCTCGGAGACGTAGAACAAAAATTCGTTTATTTGCATCAAGCTTTCGAGGGGCTCATTCAAGACTTACTCGAACTATTACTCAACAGAAAATAAGAGCTTTGGCTTCAGCTTATCGGGATAGAGGTAGGCAAAAAAGAAATTTTCGACAGTTGTGGATCGCTCGAATAAATGCAGTAATTCGATCTAATAAGGTAGACTACAGTTATAGTAGATTCATACACAATCTGTACAAGAGGCAGTTGCTTCTTAATCGTAAAATACTTGCCCAAATCGCGATATTAAATAGAAATTGTCTTTATATGATTTCCAATGAGATCATAAAATACGAAGATTGCAAAGAATCCAGCGGAATGCTTAAAATGGAGTTCTCTGGAGAATGAACTCCGAGAAGGTAGAGTAGAAATTAGTATGATAAAATATGATAAAGTGGTCAAAATGAGCAAATATGTTCAATAAAAAAAAAACGATTTATTCTTCTTCCACTATTCTTTCTTTTTCTTACGACACGACAATCGAATCTAGATTTTCGGATTTTTCGAACAAAGAATCAATCTGCGGTTGAGTTTGGATTAGAATTTTAATTCAATTAAAGAGTAAGCTAAGTCTATTTATTCCTGGTTCTAAGACCAATAGTTCTAGCGGTCGACTCGCTTCTTTCAAATTGTTTCTCATTATTAAGAAAAGGTAACAAAGATAAAATACGAGCTTGTTTTATAGCAATAGTAATTAAGCGTTGCTGTTTTAAGGTCAATCTATTTACCCGTCTAGATAATATTTTTCCTTGTTCACTAATAAATCGACTAATTAAACTCATGTTTCTATAATCAATTCGATCCCCCGATGGAATCGGGGGCAAACGCCTACGAAAAGATCGTTTGGATTTAAGAAAGAGTCGCTTGGATTTATCCATGGTTTTTTTATTCCTTATCCCGAAAATCCTATTTCTTAATTCTAAATCATTTTAGATCCGATCGAAATAGGATTTGGTTTGTTTATATTTAAATCTAAAATATGTCTAATATATGTAATTTTTCATCTTCCTTGGATTGGAAAAGGGTGACACACAGCCGATCGGTTCGATCTATTTCTTTATCTCCCCATGAATCGTATGTTTGTAACACCGGGGACAGAATTTTCTCAATTCCAATCGACTAGGCGTATTGTGTCGATTCTTTTGAGTAATATATCTGGAAATCCCTATTGATTCCTTATTAACACCGTTTCGAACACAACGAGTACATTCCAAAATAACAGTTACTCGGGCATCTTTACCCTTGGCCATGAACCTCCCTTGGATTTTTGATTCACGCAACTCTTCCATTTTCCGATCCAAAATGAAGAAAAAAAGAAAAATTGGTAACTCGAAATAAAATTATGAAAGATTTCGTTACAATCAAATATTAAAATATAGTAATACAATAATTTCTAAATTTAGAATCGCAGTACAGTTTTTCATTTAAGTATTTTGTATGATATTGTTGCCCTAGCCATCACATTTTCATTTTCGTTCTCACTCTTTTATTAATTAAATTTGAACCTGGCGCCGCGTCCGAGTTTGACTGAGGTTGAATCCATTTTGATTCTTTCTAACTTATTCTAAGTCTAAAAACTCTAAAAAAAAGAAGGGGGAAGGGGATTAGTCAAAGATATTTGATTGTTTTTCTAATCTTTCTTCACCCCTTCCCAAGTCAATAACTAGAATGAAAAAAACGGGAATACCAACGCATCCGGGAATAAACGATTGATCTCGATTAATAGACCCGCTAAAGCCCCGAACCATATAGTACTTACTACCGGTGCCACGGAGAGATATGTTTTTAGATCTCGCATTGAAAACCCTCCTACTTTATAGTAATTTGTAATACATACTGGTATTACATACCATCAAATGTATATATAGTTAATAACCGCTTGTATTGTCCGCGGAATTCCTAATTCAAATTGAAATGTACAACAGTTCAATTCGGTAGATATTCCCTTTTTTATTAAAAAAAATATGTAGCTTTCCGCCCCACCCCAAATATTCATTTTTCTTTACGGCGGATTTAATATTTATTATTTCATACGTATATAAGTCTTTTTATTATTTTTATTATATTTTATATATGATATGAGACAAAAAAGAAGAAATGGCAAGATAATTTGTGTATACCAATGGAGGAAATAAATAAAAAATGTGGAAAACAAGACAGGGATTCTCTACAATAACACTGTAGACCAATTGAAAGGGATGTAGCGCAGCTTGGTAGCGCGTTTGTTTTGGGTACAAAATGTCACGGGTTCAAATCCTGTCATCCCTACCTATTACTTATCTTCTGAACAGTAACGAGGAATCAATTGAGATCCATAAAAATTGAACATACATATATCGAATCAATCTTTTTTTATTTAATTTTATGATATTCTCTATGATAATATATGTATCGAAGATATATTCGGGTTGCTTTTAGTTTGATAATAAAACGCTCTTAGTTCAGTTCGGTAGAACGCGGGTCTCCAAAACCCGATGTCGTAGGTTCAAATCCTATAGAGCGTGATTCGATTCTTGTTGTTGTTAAATCAAAATGATACTGAAATAATTCAACAGAAATCAAAATTTTACCTCCTATAAAGCAAGTAGGGGGTCAATCAAAAAAAAGAACTGTTAATTAATCAAAGGTCCAACTGATCCCCCCGTCTGTATTGTAAATATGCGGTCACAAATAATCCAGCCAAAGTAATAGGAATTAGACCTAATACGATTCCAAATAGAAAAACTTCAATCATTTCAATTTAGTTGAACGAGGAAAAGGAGAGGTAATATCTATCCTTAAAATATTAATCGGTATTGCCCATGAATCTCAATGACCAAGAATTCGAAATTGAATTGACAAGGTAAAGAACTCTACAATATATAGAATATATTGAATAACACCGAAATCTTTCTTTTTTTTGAATTGTGCATTCAATGAATTTTAATCAAATAAGTCGTATCTTGTTCAGACCGATAAATAGAGCTGAGGTTATAGTTAAAACTGCTAGTAGAAAACCGAAATAACTAGTGATAGTAGGCATGACGAGGCTAAATGAAATACGTTATTTTTATCCATATGTTTATAAAGCACTTCCCTAAGTTTCTATTTTTGAAAGATACGCGGATGGATAAGTAAAAATACTAATTGAAAAAATATATTCAATTGAAAGTTTTTGATTCATCTATTATTATGATTATAGATGATACTAACAAAAATCTTGTGACATAGGTAAGAAATCAATTCATCATCTGTCTCTCTATCCCGCAATTCGGAATCAAGGGATTCATTGAACAACTCTTGAGTTTTCAAAACAAATATTCTTATTATAAAGAATTTATAAACAATAATTTAATATATAAATCTAGTAAATATATAAATCTATTAAATGGATTCT
>NW_026124509.1:32500-40000 GCF_025177605.1 Cucumis melo | reverse complement strand
AAGCCGAGTACTCTACCATTGAGTTAGCAACCCCAAAATATGAAAAATTTTTCTGTGTAGATACAATCGGAATCAAAATAACAAAAGAAATGAAATTAGATGACGTAATCAAAATATTGCAATAAAAAAAACTTCTTATATCACTTACACAAAAGTAATTTTTTGTATCACAAAAAATACAATGAGACCATCATGTGCGTGAAAAGCAAGGGTCATGAAAGGGAGATAACTAGCTTCATTTATACACAATCGGATTATATTTGTTTGATACACTGTTGTCAATATTAATGTGAATAATGAAAAACGCCTATAATGGACAAAACAAAAGAATTATAAATGAATAAAAAACAAATGGAAATAACAATTTG
Organism: Cucumis melo; assembly: GCF_025177605.1. Lineage (NCBI taxonomy): Eukaryota > Viridiplantae > Streptophyta > Magnoliopsida > Cucurbitales > Cucurbitaceae > Cucumis > Cucumis melo. Next base: position 39,632 of record NW_026124509.1, on the reverse strand, counting down.
AGTTGAATAACTATATTTAACTAGATAAAGTTAACAAAATAGAATAAGAGAAAATATTCTAATAATAATAAATTCTATTAAAATAATAGAAAAGAATTAAAAAAAACTACGTACTTAGATTGGCACTATAGAGATAATCAACATAGATAGACATAAAAGATGTAGGCGAAAGAAGAAATTAAGGAAGAAGTAGAAAAAAATATATCGGGTTTGTGGATTGAATAAACCCGATATATTTTTTTTCTATTCATCTTAGATCAATTTATATCAATAAAATAAAAATCGATTTTTTCATTAGCGAAGACGCAATTTTAAGGTAATAAGTGTATAGTATGAATAGAACAAGAGAGAGGGGGAAATACTAAAGAAAAGGTTAGTCAAAGCTATATACAAGTTAAGTTATCACACCCTCGTTTTTTTATTTCATTAATAAAAATGGAATTTCGGTTATTGATTAAGGTGAAGTTCCGTAAAAACACCTGCCTTCTTTAAAATATCATGAACAGTTCCTGTAGGTTGAGCACCCTTTTCAAGGAAATATAGAATAGCAGGAACATTTAAATAGGTTTGATTCTTTATCGGATCATAAAAACCCACTTTACGAAGATCTCTTCCTTCTCTTCGGCATCGAACATCAATTGCAATGATTCGATAAACGGCTCATTGGGATAGATGTAAATTTTAAGTACCCCCCCCAGAACCGTATAAGAAGTTTTCTCCTCGTACGGCTCGAGGAAATTCAAAGTTATGTATAGAATTCTAATTAATGTCAAATAGATCTATAGATTATTAAATCAATTAGACTATGATTTAAAAATTTTTTTCTTATTCTTTTGTTTTTCTTTTGAAAAAAAAAACTCATTCTTATCCCCATAACTCAAGTTGGATAACTCTCACGCAAAGGAAAAAAACCCTTAAGCTTAAGCATTTCATTTATTGAGCGGTCTCTAACCTCTTTATTTTTGCCTGTCTCCGTTAGAATCTATTTCGATTCTTCATTCTGATCTAGTTTAGTTATTGAGACAATTGAAAAAGATTTTTACTTGTTCCGGGATCCTTTATCCTTTCCTTGAATCATTGGGTTTAGACATTACTTCGGTGATCTTTAATCGTTTCAAAATGGTAGCAACATACCATTTTTTTTTGATTTCCTTTTTATCAAAGAATCATATAAATAATGGATTCTCGTGTGATACACTTTTAATCCAATTTGATGTTTGAATTTGAAACTTGTTCGAATTGGATCCTTTCGATTTGTATACCGAACCTATACTTACGAAGTAGTTTTAACTTATTGATTGACACTAACCCTAGATCTCTGCCCTTGATAAATGAATCAATACTTTCTACTCGAGCTCCATCATGTACTATTTACATCAAAAACCCTAAAAAAAAAAAAGAGCTCGAGTGCAACCGAACAAAACTATGTCGAGTCAAGAGCATCTTCATTCCTATATAATATAAAATGGTGGGTGTAAGAATCCACAGATGGATCATGTCCTTCAAGTCGCACGTTGCTTTCTACCACATCGTTTTAAACGAAGTTTTACCATAACCTCTAATTTCTTGGAACTGGTATGTAATTGATTCATTTATGGAATCATGTATAGTCATTGGGTTAGTTGGTCCATAGTAATCTATACTCTTATGACATGGGTAGTTTTTGAAAAAGTCTTAGCAATACTTCAATTTATTGAAACCCATATTTTATTGTATATATTGTATCAATAACATTTTTTTGTATGAGTGCAATATTTATTTCTCTATATATAGATATTTTCTAGATAGAGAGAGATTTTTTGAAATTTCTATAAAATCAATTAAGAAATAATTAATTACGAATAATTAAGAATCTCCATTTTTCAATTTCTTCATAGAATGGATTCACGAGTTTAACACTTCTTCGAGTACCAAGGACTCATAAGAAATAATTAAAAAGATTTACTTGATTGAAAATTTACTACCTAAATATTATATTATAATATTATTTGAATAAATTTTTGTAAAGGATTTATTACATTTGATTATGATAAATAAATGTATATTCGGGATTAACCCATCAATTAGATAGATCTAAAATAAAAAAAAAAAAAAGAAATAAAACGATAAAAATAGATAATAACAATACATACATATCAGCATTTTCTGCCTAGTTTATTTAACTTAAGAGACTCAATAATCTTTCCTTAAAATAAAGTGAAAAAGATGTATGAATTGTTACTTGGATTTACAATTATTCATTACAGACAAACATACGAAAAAATGAGGTGAAAAGAAATACATAATATGTTACATATGTAACTTGATTCTTTGTTAATCAGATTCGGGCAGATATTCAAATTGATATCTTCCGTTATGGATTAACTCCTATCTACCCCCAATTAGATCGAGTAGATGCATCATAAATAAAAAAAAGGATCCTACGGGGGACTGGACTAGTTTCGGAGGTGCTAGACTATCTTGTATAAGGCGAAAGTCAAACAGATCTAGAGTAAACGATTGTTCCTACCTATTTTTTTTTATTTGACTCTAAAATTTAGTACCCTAAACCCTAAATAGGTCTTAAGTTTCTTAAGACCATTAATTCAATTCCATTAGTGCCAAAAACACAAGACCTTCGTGTTTATAATTCAGAAATCCACAGAAAAAAAATACTCGGGTTTCACAAACCATTTAAGAGATAGAGAATAATAGAGGCTTTCGCATTTCTGAAATGCATCATTATAAGAAAATAATAAAGAACAATCACATTCGATCTATATTTAGACTCTTAAGCATAAGGTTGTTTAAAACGGCAATCTATAGTCTGATATCGAATATTTTTCCATATATCTTATAATATACTATTATTATATATAATAATAATACGCATACTCTGGGACGGAAGGATTCGAACCTCCGAATAGCGGGACCAAAACCCGTTGCCTTACCACTTGGCCACGCCCCATTTATATTCAACACTAATAAACACTAATATTGGTAGTGCTTAGTCGTCAATTCCAGTACAAATATTTATAGAATAAATTAGATTGTTGCTCAGATTTTGATACGTTTATAGATCCAATTAAACTCAATTTATTGATCATTACATATAATTCCATTAAGATATTGTATGAAAGTAGGATTTCTTCTATTCTCGTTTTATTTGAGAATTGAAGGATTTTTGATTGGCTGAGTTCAAATCAAAGAAAGGTTTTTTGACCTACTTTATGTTATTAATTTTTCCCTTATCCCTTATATCATAGCAATAATAGGGGATTAATAACTCAATCAAATCAAAAGAAATACAATTATCTTCAAGAACAAAGAAAAAAAAATTGTTATGCTTAATATCTTAAGTTTCATCGGTATCTGTCTTAATTCTTTCCTTTATTCAAGTAGTTTTTTCGTCGCCAAATTGCCCGAGGCCTACGCTTTTTTGAATCCAATAGTAGATGTTATGCCAGTAATACCTCTATTCTTTTTTCTATTAGCTTTTGTTTGGCAAGCTGCTGTACAGCTTTCGATAATATTTTTAATACTGTCCGAGACAAATTCATGATTTACTAGAAAAAAAAAAAAAAAGATTCTAACTAGTTATAAGATCAGATAAGTTGTACATACAGTCTGAAGCTTTAAGTTGAATCCAATATTGAAATTATTCTATAGCTATGATAAATCTGGATCACTCTCATTTTCTTATTCTTACTTTTTTCCTTTGAACGACCCTCTTCGAGTCCCCCACAATATAGAATTGTGGGTATGAAATCCAATTTTGAGTAATCAAGGACTCAACTCTTAAAATTTTTTCCTATTTATAGAAATAACTTCACTGCATTTCTTGGTGTCAAACCAGATTAAAATAGAGAATCTATTCTCTTAAAAAAAAAATGATCTTGGAGATTGTGTAATGCTTACTCTCAAACTATTTGTTTATACAGTAGTAATATTCTTTGTTTCTCTCTTCATTTTCGGATTCCTATCTAATGACCCGGGACGTAATCCGGGGCGTGAAGAATAACAAAATCAGATTTTTTTTCCTTGCTTGATTTTGAAATGTTCTTAACATTTTATCTATTCCACATCTTTCCTCAACTATAAAAAAATACCAAGTAATTGACAGAAACGGAAAGAGAGGGATTCGAACCCTCGGTACAAAAAAATCGTACAACGGATTAGCAATCCGACGCTTTAGTCCACTCAGCCATCTCTCCCCAAATTGAAAAAGGATAATTACTATGATACATTGTATAAAAAATAGAAAATAAAGGCTTGAAAAAAGCCCTTCTTTATCTCTCTTTATTATCTTTATCTACCCCTTTATAGATATATAATTTCATTATATTGATATAGATAATTATCTAGATATATCGATGGATATCTATCAAATCGATAAAAACTTTTTTTTATTAGGAATTCCATTTAGATAAATTAGATTTCATTAGATAAGGGCTCAAAAGAAGAGATATCTTCAATCCTAATATATAAATAATACCAATATATTAAAGATTCATAAAAATATTTATAAATAAAAAGAAAGTACCTTTTTTAGTTTATTTCATCCGAAAAGCCCTTTTCTTTTTATTTTTAGTTCCACGGCCTGGCCTGGTCAGTACCTAGCCGGGCTTTTTTTGTTCCAATAAATCGTAGATCAAATTATTTATTTGATTTGAAAATGTTTTTGAAAAAAAAAAAAATAGAAACAACAAGAATCCTAAGAAGATTTATTATTTCAATTCCTATGATACAGAAAAAGATGATATAGAATCAAGGTTCGATTTCTTATTATTATTTTTTAGTACTTTACTAGAATAAAAAACTTGTTAATTAGTTAATTAAAACGAGTCCTCTTTTCCTAATCTCATTAGTGGCCCTGATGAAAATACGTCAACGCTCAAATTTTCATGATTATTTTCTGATCCGATCTTTTTATTACTTATTAATACGACTTATTTTCGTCTTCGACAAAAGGTCCATTTATATACAATAATTGCATTGTAGCGGATATAGTTTAGTGGTAAAAGTGCGATTCGTTCTATTAATCCCTTAATAGTTAAGGGATCCTTCGGGTTGATTAATATTCCGATCAAAAACTTTATTTCTTAAAAGGATTTAATCCTTTACCTCTCGATGAAAGATTCGAGGAAAAATAAAAATTCTCGTGATTTGTATCCAAAAATATGTTCTAAATTGAAAAAATTGGATCATGAAATTACGAAACATAATTTTATTGAATTGGATCAATACTTCCAATTGAAGGAATAAGGGATCCATGGATAAAGGTGGAATTTTTTCTAATCGTAACTAAATCTTCAATTTTTTCTTTGTATAAGGGAGATTGAAGCAAAACAAAATAGCTATTAAACAATGTCTTTGGTTTACTAGAGACGTCGACATCGTTTTTTTAGCTCGGCGGAAACAAAATACTTTTCCTAAGGATTATATTAAATAGAAATAGGGAACGAAATAAATAACTGGAAAGATTGTTATAATCTCCTCTTGTATAGGGATCATCTATAAAGCGGGTCCTTTTGAATGCATTCAGACGGAAAGGCTGACATAGATGTTATGGATGGTATTTTTTTTTGTTTACATCTTATAAATTTAGGAATTTATCCATCTTCCATAAAGGAGCCGAATGAAACCAAAGTTTCACGTTCGGTTTTGAATTAGAGACGTTCAGTTCAAAATGATGAATCAACGTCGACTATAACCCCTAGCCTTCCAAGCTAACGATGCGGGTTCGATTCCCGCTATCCGCTTATCTTATCTTATAATATTCTTATCTTATAATTTATATATATTATAAATAGAAATTAATTAATAATGGAATTACTCAAATAAAAATTTTCAATTTACTTAATTTTAACTAAATTTTAACTAATGTATTAGTTAATGTAATGCATCATTGAATTCAATATGCAATTTCCGGAATTCTCACACATTTTTTTTACGAACAAGAGAGGTGAAAATACGAAAAAAAAAATTGGAATCAAAAGCGTCCATTGTCTAATGGATAGGACATAGGTCTTCTAAACCTTTGGTATAGGTTCAAATCCTATTGGACGCAATTTTTTTTCATATATTTTTTTTTAGTTTTAAATTTTCTATATCATGTCAAGAAAGGAAAGATTTTGAATGATTTGAATAAGAGACGCTTATTTATTAATAGTAATTTATAAATTAGTTTTAATATTAATTGTAACTCTAGTTTTAGATTTATTATATAAATAAACTAATAATTCAATTCTGTTTTATTTGAAGATAAGATATTAGTAGAAAGGATATTCAAATTCCAAATATTAAGATATTTATGATATTCTAAATATATTATTAGAAATATAATCTAATTTTAACTTTAACTATATTTATAAAAAAATTTCTTAATTGTATTTACATTTCATTTTAATATTGATATATATTTCTAGAAATATTATCTACTTTCTTTAATATATTTATATATATTTTTTATTTTATATAAATTATATATATATATATTCTACCTACTAACACCTAATAAATGAAAAGAATGAAATTATTTCATGTTTCAATTTTAACATTTGAAAGTTCTAAAATTGATTTATACTTTACTTGTTTTCTTTTATACTTGGTCTTGAAGTAGAAAACGTTCCATCTGTTCCTGAATAGCTTCTTTCAAAAGGGCTTCCGCTTCAGTGGTCAATGTCTTCGTAGAAGAGATTATTTCTTGAAACTGAGGTTTATTCGTTTTTACGTAAGTACGTAACTCAAGAAGAAATTTCCTTACTTGTCCAATTTCTAATGAATCAAGATAACCATTAGTTCCGGTATAAACAGTCATTATCTGTTCGTCTACCGTGAGAGGTGCTGATTGGGATTGTTTGAGCAACTCACGTAATCGTTGACCTCTTGCCAATTGATTCTGAGTAGCTTTATCGAGATCAGAAGCGAATTGCGCAAAGGCTTCTAATTCGGCAAATTGAGCCAATTCCAATTTTAATTTGCCGGCTACTTGTTTCATGGCTTTAATTTGAGCTGCAGATCCTACTCTGGAGACGGAAATACCCACATTAATAGCAGGTCTGATTCCAGCATTGAATAGATCGGCAGATAAGAATATTTGTCCATCGGTAATGGAAATTACATTAGTAGGAATATAAGCTGAAACATCTCC
>NW_026124509.1:22500-30000 GCF_025177605.1 Cucumis melo | reverse complement strand
GGACTAAGAAAGGGAAGGAAGAAGGCGAGTCAGTATGCTAATGCCTCATCCTCAAATCAATCCTTCCCATAGGTTATTGTCCCAACGAATAAGTAATTGTAGGAGTGAAAGCTTCGTATAATTCGAAAAAGCAAGAGCAGCAAGTCCAAGTAAATAAAATACGAAAAAAAATACGTAATTTTTTTAGGATTAAACAAAAGGATTCGCAAATAAAAGTGCTAATGCTACAACTAGTCCATAAATTGTTAAAGCTTCCATAAAAGCCAGACTAAGCAATAAAGTACCTCGGATTTTTCCCTCCGCCTCGGGTTGTCTCGCGATCCCTTCTACAGCTTGGCCCGCAGCAGTACCTTGACCAATCCCAGGTCCAATAGAAGCAAGCCCGACGGCCAACCCAGCAGCAATAACGGAAGCGGCAGAAATCAGTGGATTCATGATAAGTTCCTCACACCAAAAGAAAGAAATGGTTAATGATACAATCAACCAATGAATTATAACTTATTATTCCATCACTAAGATTTATCCAACTAAAAATTACGAATTGAAGTAATAATATTATTGAATCGTCCAAACTACTTCAATCTCTCTTTTTTAGTTCCTATCCATCCACGTAGTTTTTGTGAATCCATACGACTTTTGTTCTTCCATTTCTTTTAAAGCATTCTTTGAATTCTTCATTGTTTTTCTTGATTTAATCTCTCTATTCATTCAATATTGAATTCAAAATTACATTACAGCCGAAACAGAAGGACTTCCATTGTAAGCCCTATCTAAATTCACAGTAGTAGGGCGGATTAGATATATCTTTAGTTCCTATATAACTAGTTAATATCTAATATAACATATACATGTGTTTCTTACCTAACGTAAACCAATTATTCATATCTTGGATTCCATCGAATTTGAGAATCATTCTTCGAAATATCCACAAGGGTTGTCTTATAGCAATTCGATTCAATACATCTAGTTGACTCCACTCTCCTCTACTCTACCCTACCCAATCCTTTTTTCTCGTTTTTTGGAAACCCTTTCTTTTTAGAATTATCCCACATGGAGACAATCAATCTAAATGAACGAATTCATTAGTCCAAATCCTTGCATAGAAATATCAATATTTTATTAATCTAAGTTCATGTAATTTTTTTTTGTTCAATCGTTGAGAGGAAAAAGATCTTTTAGATCTCTTTCCTTTTTTTTTAATTCCCGAATATCGTAATCTTTCTAGTCTTACTCCCTAGATAGTATATACCTTCCTTATTTTTTGATTATTTGTATATTTATGTTCCCTAAGTAGATTATCTTGAGCCATGTATACATTGCCTTGGTCTAAGCTAAAAAAAAGAGTATTTAGAAAACTAATCAATGATGACCCTCCATGGATTCGCCTATATAAGCTGCAGCTAAAGTTGCAAAAATAAGAGCTTGAATACCACTTGTAAATAATCCAAGGAACATAACAGGTATAGGAACTACTAAAGGTACTAAAGAAACAAGAACAACAACTACTAATTCATCAGCTAATATATTTCCGAAAAGTCGAAAACTAAGTGATAAGGGTTTTGTGAAATCTTCTAAGATGTTAATGGGTAAAAGGATTGGAGTTGGTTGAATGTATTTACCGAAATAACTTAATCCTTTTTTGCTAAGACCCGCATAAAAATATGCTACTGATGTGAGTAAAGCTAAAGCAACAGTAGTATTTATATCATTTGTGGGTGCGGCTAACTCTCCGTGAGGTAACTGTATGATTTTCCAAGGTAAAAGAGCTCCTGACCAATTCGAAACAAAAATAAATAGAAACATAGTTCCAATAAAGGGAACCCATGGACCATATTCTTCGCCAATCTGAGTTTTGCTCACGTCTCGAATGAATTCAAGGACATATTCGAAGAAATTCTGACCGTCAGTAGGAATGGTTTGTGGATTACGAACAGCTATAATGGCTGAACCTAATAAGATAGCAATTACAACCCAAGAAGTAATAAGTACTTGGGCATGGACTTGGAAACCTCCTATTTGCCAATACAAGTGTTGGCCGACTTCCACACCAGATATATCGTATAACCCTTTTTGTGTGTTGATAGAACATAATAGAATATTCATATTGCCCTCTGAAAGAAATAGAACTGTAAAACAAATTATTTTGATTCGACTGTCTTTTTTTTTACTTGCCTTGAGTTGTCTATTTTTGATACCAATTTATTACATTACAATATCCCTAGTTTTTTTTATCTCTTTTGTGCGATTCGGGAATAGTAACCAATTCCCGAAATCTATGGAGTTCCCCCCAAAATTGATTTATCTTATTATTAATCAAGAATTTCGTATAGAGCTAGAACGACCCTCCGAAATTGCAAATACTAATTTGTTAAGAATTAATCGGATTGAAGCTATAGCATCATCATTCGCTGGAATCGAAATATCTGCGAGATCGGGGTCACAATTTGTATCAATTAAACAAATAGTTGGAATTCCCAACGTGATACATTCTTGAAGAGCCCGATATTCTTCTTGTTGATCAACGATTATTACAATATCGGGTAACCCCGTCATATATTTAATCCCGCCCAGATATGTTTGCAAGTGAGATAATTGTCTCTTCAACATAGCGGCATCCCTTTTCGGAAGACGGTTGAGTCCCCCCGTCTTTTGTTCCGTTCTCAAGTCCCTGAACTTATGAAGTCTCGTTTCTGTAGTAGACCAATTTGTTAACATCCCCCCGAGCCATTTTTTATTAACATAATGACACCGAGTCCTTGTTGCAGCCCGGGCTACTGAATCCGCTGCTTTATTTTTGGTACCAACAATTAAGAATTGTTTGCCCCTAGTTGCTGCATCAAAAACTAAATCACAAGCTTCTGATAAAAAACGAGCAGTTTGAGTAAGATTTATAATATGAATACCTTTACGTTTTGCAGAGATATAAGGTGCCATTCTAGGATTCCATTTCCTAGTACCATGACCAAAATGAACTCCTGCCTCCATCATCTCTCCCAAATGGATGTTCCAATATCTTCTTGTCATTTCTCCCCCACTTCCTCGCTTTTTTTTCTTAAAAAAAGAGACGAGCTGAAATAGAAATAAATAATTGTTCCCATGGAACCTTATCCTCTACCTCGACCGGGGATTGACTGTTGATACACAATCCAAGCCATTAATTTTTTTCTATTCGTTATTATCTTATTACCAAATTAACGCGGCTAGTTAACAGGATGACTCCACTTTTATGAATCATTAAATCCTAGAAATGCTTGTTCTGATGTATCATGTAAATTCGTTGAAATGAAAAAATCAAATAATTCTTTGTGGTGGAACAAAATATCTCTCATTTCCCCCTCGAAAATTTTTTTTGGGGGGGGTTCTAAAGGAATATTGTTATGTTGCCTCGAACGGTGCGCTAATTCTCTGAATCCGGTACCAACTGGTATCATTCCTCCTAGAACAACGTTCTCTTTCAAACCTCTCAACCAATCGATACGACCTCGGAGGGCGGCTTTTGCTAAAACTCGAGCAGTTTCTTGAAAACTTGCTTCCGATATGAAACTTTGAGTATTTAGAGATGCTTTCGTTATTCCCAATAATACGGCTCGGTAACAGATCGCTTCTTCCAAAGCACGCCCTGTTCGTTCCGCTCGTAACAACCCAATGAGTTCTCCAGGTGAAAAAACATTAGACATTCCATCTTCTGAAACCAAGACTTTTGATGTTATTTGACGTACAATAATTTCGATATGTCTATTATGGATCTCCACCCCCTGGGATCGATAAACCTTTTGGATCTTATTAACCAAAGAGATACGACTTTGCACTATCGTTAGTTCAGAACCAATCAAAAATCCCCAAGGAATTCCAAGAATTCTTGTTATACGCTCGTTCCAACCCTCAATTCTCTCTTTCTAGGCTCATCGATATTGAATCAATCGAACGCACTTCTAATACTTGTTCGACTTTTGGAAGACCCTGCGTTATATCACCAGATCGTGATTTTTCATATATAAATGTAACTAAAGTATCTCCTTCGTAAAGCATTTCGCCATAATGGCGATGAACAGTTGCTCCTGAAGTGGCCAAATAAGGCTTAGCTAATCTTATTACTACAGAATCAACTTCAACAATTATAATTTGACCCGATTTTAGGTGTGGTCTATTTTTGGCTATACATACATTTTCAAAAAAAAAATGTCCAAGACTAATTCTTGTTCTTGTAGGTGTTTCTTCACAATAATTATTGTGATAATTATGATGCAGAAAATGCCAATTCAAATTAAATGTATTGAAAACGATGTTACTGCATGGATCGGAATTGAAAATCCCCCCGTTTTCATCCATTAAATAATATTTAAGTACTTGAAAAGTCTGTTTTAAATTGTCAAGTTGCAAATATTTAGTTAGGGAGATCGGATTATGAGTTATTAAGTCATAAAATGAATAAAAATTCACAATTTGAGGGGCCGCCCCTAAAGGTCCTAACGAATTCCTAATTGAAATTAGAGGATCCTTTTTACTTGATTCTTTTATGACATTATAATCTTTTACATCGTTGAATAGATCCATTTGCAAACAATTCGATGCTGACAAAATTATCAAAGATTGGCGTTCCTTATTTCTATTGAACAACGTACGAATAGTTCCTTGATTTTGACTCGGAGATTGTGGAACCCTTGTCTTGGAATAAATAGAAAAAAATGGATTGATATTCGTGCGATCTGACTCATTATTAAAGATCAATCCTGAACCTGACGGATCTTTCCTTTTTCTCATATACGCAGTATCGGATTTCCCTAAGTCTATTCGTAGGAAATTTCGAACCAGACCATTTGTACTTACTTCAACAAAGGAAGCGCGCGCGTCTTCGATAGAAGAGCTTTTTTTGTCTCGGTCCCAATTCAACAATAAACAAGTCCGAACTAATTGAATGCTTGTGCCAGAAATTCCCCGAATTGGTTTTCCATTTCCATAAAGTATATAATTGACAACTCTAAGCTCCAGATTATCCCTTTCTTGCAATAGATCCTGTGGGAAAAGTTTTACTAAATTGATACCGTCGGCTAGTTCATATATGATTACAGGTCGAACAAAAACAAAATACTTTTTCTTGGTAGGTGTGATCCACTGGACATAAATCCAATTTTTCGATTTTTTTGATTTCTTAGAATTTTTTTTTACTCTTTCTGGTGGTATCAAGATGCCATTGTGTCGGGATATCTTATCCATCTCTCCAGGAAAATGTATATCTCCAGAAAATATTTTGAGTTCAATCCTTTTTTTTTTTTTCTCCACTCGGACCAATCCACCTACTCGGCTTCTTATACTTAAAGTTAGTCGTGTAGCTACTCCAATGATACTATTGTTCCGTACCATTATGGAAGAAGATTCTGGTAAAATATGCACTTCCTCGGGAATGAAAAAAAATCGATCCACTTTCATTTGCATTTGGTATTTTGGCTTAAAGTCTTTGACTCCTCGATACTCAATCAAATCCTCTTTTTTGAGGATTGAATGCACCCCTATAGTCCCATATTTAGTAATTCCTGAACTATTTCTTCTGTATTGAGGATCATCGAAAAAAGCAAGAATACTATTTCTACGAAAAAGACCATTTATGGGTATTTCAATCGAAATACCGGAAGGGGGTCGTAGTTCTTTTTCTCGTTCTTGAAGTGATTCAAATTGAATGATGAATCCATTTCTTCGCCTCTTTGCCAATAAATCAGAATTACCGTGGAAAATAGCAGGATATGTGAGATTAGATTGACCCGTACATAGGATTGGATTAAGTTCTGAATAATCAGGAATTCCGCTTTCGTTTTTACCAGAGAGATCCGGACCATAAAATTTTTGTCCCACTTTATCATTATTTACTGAAAGGCTAGAAATATATCTTCTTTCGACACAAAGAGAATGAACGTTAATTTGATCTTGATCCTTGTAGAGTGAAAAAGGGACTACACTGCATCCGCACGAACCTCCTGATAATATCCATAAATGACTTGTTTTTGGTAAGAGATGGACATTACTATATGTAAATTCGGGTGCATGGTACACGTCGGTACTCTCCAATGCATTTCTCCCTCTGAGTCAGAATAAATATGTTTTCGAACTCTCTCTTTTAAATTAAGAGTGTATGTTCCCGCGCGAATCTCAGCAATCACTTGTTCTGATTCTACATATTGATCATTTTGAACTAAAAGTAAACTTTTTGGTGGAATAGTGACGTTATGTATAATATCCTCACTCTCAATAGTTACATACAAGTCTATATAACATAAAAAAGCAGGATGCCCATGGCGTGTACGTGTGGGATGAACCAAATTCTCATTGAATTTGATTTTGCCATTAGAAGAAGCTCGTATATGTTCTGCAGTCCCCCCTGTGAATACTCCGCCGGTATGAAAAGTTCTTAATGTTAGTTGAGTACCCGGTTCTCCAATAGATTGACCCGCAATAATACCTACGGCTTCTCCCAATTCTACCAGGTCCCCGTGAGTAGGACTTCGTCCATAACATAATCGGCAGATCCAAGATGTACTCCTACAAGTAAAGGGAGTCCGAATAGATATTGGTTGGGTTTGAAAGGTTATGAATCGATTAATAAGTCCAATACCAATATCTTGATTTCGAACACCAATGCATCGCGGGCCCATATATATATCGTCCGCTAATACACGACCAATTAATGTTTGGATAAAAATTCTTTCCGGAATCATCCTATTTCCAGGACTCACTAAAATCCCTCGGATGGTTCCACAATCGGTTCTACGTACAACAATGTGTTGAACTACTTCAACAAGTCTACGTGTAAGATATCCAGCATCCGATGTTCGTACAGCAGTATCCACAACTCCTTTCCGCGCTCCGTAGCAAGAAATTATATATTCCGTTAAGGACAGCCCCTCACGTAAATTGCTTTGAATGGGTAAATCAATCATTTGTCCTTGTGGATCTGACATTAATCCTCTCATACCTACTAATTGGTGTACTTGAGATGCATTTCCTCGAGCTCCCGAAAAAGACATTATATGGACTGGATTAAAAGGGTCAGTCATCCTAAAATTAGGATTCATTTCTTGTCGCAAATATTCACTTGTAGCATACCATATCTCAATGGACTGGCGTAATTTTTCTACTGCGTGTACGTTTCCATAATGATGGTGTTTTTCCAAAATCAAACTTTGTTGTTCAGCATCTTGGACTAGCCATCCCTTAGAAGGGATTGTTAAAAGATCATCAATTCCTAATGAAATGGATGTAGCAGTGGCCTGCTGGAACCCCAGAGTCTTTAGTTGATCCAGGATGTGTGATGTATATGCCATTCCGAAGTGATCTATTAATCTGCTAATAAGTCGTTTAATGGCAGTTCCATCTATCACTTTATTGTGAAAGACCAGATCGGCCCGTTCCGCCATAAGTACCTCCATATTACGCTGAGTGGGGTTCGACAATAGGTTTGAGTTAATGATTAGAAAACTTCCTTTTCTCGATCTTGATTCGCGTAGAAAT
>NW_026124509.1:10000-17500 GCF_025177605.1 Cucumis melo | reverse complement strand
TCAATGGATTAGTTCGATCTAAAACTTGAGATAATGGGTGTAATCCGAAAAAAGATTCAAATGTGGTTGTTAATGGAGTTGAAGTTACCAAATTCTGAGGAGTCGGTATTAATTTATGCCTAATTGCTCCACATATAGTTCCTCTAACCATATTTTCTAAACGAACTAGAGCCAATCCGAATTGATCTTGTAAGAGATCCGCAACAGAACGAATCCGTTTATTTTTCAAATGATTCATATCGTCAAGTGTACCCATTCCAAATTTAAGTCCAATCAAATGATCTGCAGCTGCCAATATATCTCGCTGTAACAAAAATGTATTGTTCTCAGGTATATCAAGATTAAGTCTCTGGTTCAGATTTCGTCGACCAATCCTTCCTAATTCACATCTTTGTTGAAAGAATTTCTTTTGTAATTCCTTACATAAGGATTCAGAAAATACCGGATCTCCGCCTACACAAGAAAATTGTTGATAAAACTCCAAAATGGCATTTTCTTTTGATCTAATTTTTTTTTTCTCCTTATCATTCAGGAAAGACAAAAAAATTTCAGGGTAGCAAACATTCTCGAGAATTTCTCTTAGATTCGAACCCATAGCTGATGATAGAACTAGAATAGATATTTTCTGTTTCCTACTCACACGAGCCCATATCCTTGCTTTTCGATCAATCTCTAATTCTAATCTTCCTCCCCAATCAGATATTATGGTGCCGGTATAGACCGAAATTCCGTTATGGTCCAATTCTGACCGGTAATAGATACCGGGGCTTTGCAATATTTGACTGATGACAATTCTGTATAGTCCATTTACTATAGAAGTTCCCAGGGAATTCATTAGAGGAATGTTTCCAATCAAAATTGTTTGTTCTTGCATATCCCTACGGGTTTTCCAAATTAATCCTGCGGATACGTATAATTCAGAAGAATATGTGAGTGATTCATATACAGCATCTCTTTCTTTTATCAATGGTTCTACCAATTTATATGTTTCCACAAATAATTGAAATTCAATTTCTTGATCTGTATCTTCAATTTTTGGAAACTTAGAAAGTTCTTCTGTTAAGCCATGATCAATGAACCTACAAAACCCTTCAAATTGTATCTGATTAAACGCAGGTATTGTAGACATTCTCTCATTTCCACCCCCAAGCATTTTATTTATTTCCCATTTATAAAAAAAATCCCATTATTTGCTTAAAATGGATCGATCTAGCAATGATGGAATTTATATTATGTTTACTGAATCACATGAAATTTTACCTAACTTCATAGGTGTAATAGATGTAATGCATGAAATACATATGAACGTAGGAATAAAGAGACTTTGATACTCAAATTAAATTGGAATTTGCAACAACTACAAATGAATTGGTAAATTCTATTTAGAATTATGGAGTTTTGTATAAAATATCTATATCAAAACAAAAGTGAGTCAATTTCTACCATTATTATGATATTCCAATCGGATTGGGTACTATAAATAGATTCGGGATTTGATCTGAAGAAACAATATAGAATTTTTTTTATTTAACAACATGGAACTTTTTCGTAGATTTCACTGTTAAAAAAAAATTCGCATAGAAGAGAGATATTTTACCTATACCTATATTTTTTTTTAGTAGAATTCGTAGAATGCGATTGAAGTATGTATAAGGACTTGTATTTATTAATAAGTGCAGATATATATATATAGTTAGTTATATATATCGCCTCCTTTATTACAGTTCTATGGGGAACATCACATGTCGTACTCTATCAAAAATTTATATTTTCTATTTAATGATAATGAAAAAAAAATTCTAAAAACAGAATTCCGAACATTTCCTATAAACATCTTATATATATATAAGATATTA
Organism: Cucumis melo; assembly: GCF_025177605.1. NCBI lineage: Eukaryota > Viridiplantae > Streptophyta > Magnoliopsida > Cucurbitales > Cucurbitaceae > Cucumis > Cucumis melo. The sequence continues at coordinate 15,644 of NW_026124509.1, read as the reverse complement.
GATTTAGATAATAGTAATCGTTTATGTTCTGGGGTTTACATATACTCATAATCGCTATTAAAATTGTCATTAATAAGGATTTTTTTATGGTTATGGAAACGAATCAATACGGATGGATTAGTAATGATTAGTTATCTATCAATTTTTATTTATTTAGGTAAGGTATCCATTTTTGGATTGTTTTCTTATATCATTAGGGAAACCGAATTTGCAATTTCAATCCAAGAATCATTTATGAATTCACAGTCAATAGTTAAAGTTAACGGTTCCCATTTGTCCTGATTTTTTGCTTTTGTGAATGAAAATCCACATTTTTTTTTCAATAGAAAAAGCAAAGTTTTGCGGTTTTTCGTTTTAGATATTGTGTGTTGTAAGATACTATCTATCTAAGAGATAGAGCCAATCCAATATTTTGTATCGTTTTGGCGGCATGGCCGAGCGGTAAGGCGGGGGACTGCAAATCCCTTTTTCCCCAGTTCAAATCCGGGTGTCGCCTCAGCAACAAACAAAAGAATCAAAATACCCTCTTCTGTTTTGCTGATATAACTTTATCATTTTTTTTAGAAGAAAAGCATCTTTAGATTTGCTTGATTCTAAGCATCGTTGGGGTTCTCTAAAATGTTATAAATCCTTGCGTATAGGTTTCGTTTCCAGAATTTAGTAGAGTAATGAAAAATAATCGTTAAATCTTGAGATGATAGCCCTTCGACTACTAATGTAGTGTCTACTCATTGGGTCTTGAATTAGGGAATATAATTTCATTTTTCCTTACGGAAAGGAGGAAGATACTTGATATACGGACTCATGAAAGTATCTGAGTACTCGAGCATTCAATCAATATTATATTGAATGAATAATTGGCTTTTTTTTTTATTTTAATCTTAAAAAAAGAACTTATTTCTTTTCGATAAGCTCTAACCACGCATGTAATAGGCCATCCCATCTTCCGATTGTCTCTATGAAACAATCGGGGGGACAGTAAAGATTAGATCAAATGAGAAAGGAATAATAGTAGGGTTATGTGATAGATACTATCTTGATTCTCTATTTTGAGACTTTTTACTTAATGTAATGAAATGCAGGACAACAAAAGAAAGACTAGGTCTTATTATTCCTACATGTTACTAACATTCTTTTGATACTTCCAAGAGTTTTTCTGCCTCTTTTATTTATTTGTACTGAATTTTTTCGATTATACTAGAAATCATATAATAACTTGGGATAATTCGATTTTTTGTATTGTTTCATCAATGGTGTTGTGCCCGAATCTCTTTTTGACTATGCGCTAGTGATTCCACTATTATTAGTGAATAATAATTATTAGTGAGCAATAATGGAATAATTCTTTTATATTCATAGAGATAGGGGACATAATTCACATGGATATGGTAAGTCTCGCTTGGGCTGCTTTAATGGTAGTCTTTACATTTTCTCTTTCCCTCGTAGTATGGGGAAGAAGTGGACTCTAGAAGTACTACTAATTGAAAAATAAAACTGTATTGTTTTTGGTTTATTTTATAGATCGTTCTGCAAAACTTTTTTTCTTTTATTTTGAAAAGTAAAAAAAAAAAGAGTTCGGATTATAAGTTTTTAAGTGGATCCATACTTTCAACACGAAAGAACATAGACATAGTGGTTGTCCAATGAGATACTACGCATAATAATATACTACCTCATAATAAGATAGTACCTCGGGGTAGCCACCCACATATTACGTGCTTACCACTTCTTTTATTTATTATTATTAGTATTTTAGTTATTTTCAAAATAGGATTTTTTCTTGTTTTAGGGAACTCATTTCATATCATGCTTCAAACGTTAAATAAAAATGGGGTTTGCTAATTCTTTTCGAAATCCGAAGATAAAAAGTTCCCATGGAACCGAACTCCTGGATCATCTGTCAACTGCTCAATCAATTACTTCTTTCGAATGCTAAAAAAAAATTAGTGGCCTTTCGATTATTTGATTTCAGATTCATTCTAATCAACATGAATTATGAAGCAAAGAAATAGAATTGGGCCACTATGTATATTAGATTAATATTACATATATGTAATTGATATGATATCTATATATAAATAGAAAGATATATATTGTATATTCATCTATATTCAAATTGATCGATATTCAACCTCTATTTTTATAGAGTACAATTTTATATTTATACACTTCAATAACAATAATAGATAGTATGGTAGAAGGATTCATATATTTCTTTCTACCATACTATCGGATCTTATCGAATACTTCTCTCGTAGAATACTGATAATTCTAGTCCGCCAATTTCATTTAAGACGCGAAATTTTAATGCTTTTCATTTTTCTTATCTTCAATCATTGATAAGAACTAAAACGTCAAGGTTAATTCAAATTAATCACTTTGACTGATTGTTTTTACGTATATTATAAGTAAAAAGGCGGTCGGAACTAGAATGAACAGTGCAGTAGCAATAAATGCGAGAATATTTACTTCCATAATATCATCGTTTCATTTTTTATTCGCAATAACTCGGGATTTAATCCCATAGAGATGATAAATGTTTCGCTTGTAAATTCAAGGGGATGCGTTGCATCTCGATGATATCGAATCGTATTAAAATATCATGAATAACAATATCGGAGCTATCAAATCGATTCATCGTCGAGAATTGAATAGTATAACATAGGAAGATCTTTTATCCATACCGAATTTAAACAAAATGGGATTCCTGATGCAATCAAGAATTTCGTTACTTTTTTTTATTTATAATTTTTTGCATTCTTTCTTTTCTATAATCTACTGCCCTCTTATTCAATGCAATCATCTGATGAAGTCTCATCAGACTACCTTTACCCTTACATTGTTTATAAACAAACTCAAGCAAAGAATAGCAGCGAAATTCAAAAAAGGAAAAGGAGGTAGGTTCGAACTAAACTCCTTCCTTTTTTTGTACTTATAAAATCTTCTTAAAAAAAAGAAATAAAAACGAAACTTAAACTTTCAAAAATTCTTAATTACCTCACTAAGAGAGATAGATGGGATCCTTGTTTGTATTAATATCCTCTTTCCTTGAATTAGTAGTGGGACGTATATATCAAAAGTTAAGTGTTAAATTTTAATAAGATAGATTATTTCAAATTCAAATTAGTAATTGAATTTACTAATTGAGGTTACAAAAAATCGGAGCCAGAACGGATATATTTTGCTTTCAGACGAAAAATTAGATCAAAGTTTACTATGTAAACTTTATTTTGTATCGTCCAAATTCCCTTTATGTATGTGCTTTCCGGAAACGTATAGTACTCTATTTCATTAGAAAAATCGGGCGTAATCAACTAGACCCAGTACGCCTTCGAATCCTGAATATGATGCTACCAATAATTGTGGTAATTCACATATGGCACATATGTCTTTCTCCCATCAATTAGTACTCGTTGAAGAAATCAAAATTCCCATATTTTTTTGTTGAAAAATGTGGAAAAAAAATAAGAGAGATCCCGTTTGGAATAAAATTCAGTTATGTTATTTGTTCTCTCTTTCACAGGAAAGGAAGAGATTAATTGATGTATTTTTTTTTTATTGGATTTGGATCCATCGGGACTGACGGGACTCGAACCCGCAGCTTCCGCCTTGACAGGGCGGTGCTCTGACCAATTGAACTACAATCCCAGGGAAATAAAGTGTACAACATATGTTGTTGATTTAATTTCCTTCAAACCTTTCTATGTAGATTTTTGATTCGAATTGTCATATTCTACCAGACAGAGACGCGAGTAATAAAGTAATAGATTGATATGCGCGGAGACATGGACTTTAGTGTGAGAAGCATGGATTAATATTTATTTTTTCGTTATTGTAAAATTGATTGATTATCAATCTGTCAATGAATAAAAAAAGAGTTTTTTTTTTTATTCTTTCATATCAAGTCAAGTATTTCTGTAGAAGGACAAATAGGTTATATCATTTTATGGTGGATACGCGATATATTGGGCCGAGCTGGATTTGAACCAGCGTAGACATATTGCCAACGAATTTACAGTCCGTCCCCATTAACCGCTCGGGCATCGACCCGGGAAGAATCAATTCCAAGCTTGTTGATAATCCATGATCAACTTCCTTTCGTAGTACCCTACCCCCAGGGGAAGTCGAATCCCCGCTGCCTCCTTGAAAGAGAGATGTCCTGGACCACTAGACGATGGGGGCATACTTGCCCGACTGCCATCATACTATGATCATAGTATGAATAGTTTTTTGAAATTGTCAATATAAAATAAATATAATGGACTAATATGATGCAATTCGACGTATTTTTCTTTCTTTCATTATTCCATCGAAATTTTTTTATTTGTGATTTCTATTTATGAATCGTTCATTCTAATCACCATTCCCCATATAATTCTATATAGAAATTATTTTATTTTAAATTGCATTTTTTTTTTATTTATTTCATTTAAATAATATACATAAATTTGCAAATTGGAATATATAGTTATATTACTTATATTATAGAATATCAAATGAAAATAGTGATTAGTAGTGATTAGAGGAAACCTCTAAAATAAACAAAAATAATAAATATTAGAAAAAAAAATATTCTTTTTTTATTTTATTCTTTTTTTATTTAAATAATACGAAGGCTAGTACCCTTCGGGAATTGGTCTGCCATATGCTATAAACAGGATTAAACTCCATTTCTCATACTTTCACTCATTGATTCACTCATTGTTAAGATTAGGTTAGGTATATTTCGATCTCACACTAAGCCAAGAAATTAAAAAACGATAAATTTTGAAATCTGGGGATAGGGATCAACAAGTTATTGAAAATTTTTTTCTCTCGCCAAATAGAATTGCTTTATCAATGATTCGGTGAATGTATCTATGTTCAATTCGTGTGTGTACATGTATGAATCAAATTCATTTCGTTAGGATGGGGCTCATCAATTTAATTAGGGATCGGTCGTATGATGAAACAATTCATTGCATTGATCAAATCCAATATCAAAAAACTATTTTACCTATACTCATTAGATAAATCCAATTTTTCGTTACTCAATGAGCGACTATGTAGATAAGATATATTTATGTACATATCTTATTATTTATAATTTATAATAATTATATACACTCAACTCATCGTGGCTAGTGTCTGACTCAGAAATTGAATCAAATAGGCCTTTTTAACTCAGTGGTAGAGTAACGCCATGGTAAGGCGTAAGTCATCGGTTCAAATCCGATAAGGGGCTTTGGCTTTTTTCATAAAACTCCAGCCGTAGTATTCATATTTGATTGAGGGGAGAATAGACGACATATTGTTTTTTTTTTTGTAATAAAAAAAGTACAAACCCTATCATTTTAATTTCATTTTTTTATAAAAAAGTTATCTTTAATTATACCAAGTTATTATTATAATGAATAATATAATAGTAATTATAGTTAGAAACTCAAAATTAGAAATTATATAGTGACACATTTTTTTATTATTTTGATTCTAGAATTTCTAATTCTAGAATTTATATATTTTCTTATTCTATAGAATATATAAATTCTATTATTTTATTCTAGATTCTATTCTAATCCTTAGAATAGATTCAAATAATCTATCATGATTCTAATGACTCATCATAAGTTGTTTCCTTGAATTCCAAAATATTCCTATTTTTCAT
>NW_026124508.1:35000-36014 GCF_025177605.1 Cucumis melo | reverse complement strand
AAGATGTACTCCTACAAGTAAAGGGAGTCCGAATAGATATTGGTTGGGTTTGAAAGGTTATGAATCGATTAATAAGTCCAATACCAATATCTTGATTTCGAACACCAATGCATCGCGGGCCCATATATATATCGTCCGCTAATACACGACCAATTAATGTTTGGATAAAAAATTCTTTCCGGAATCATCCTATTTCCCAGGACTCACTAAAATCCCTCGGATGGTTCCACAATCGGTTCTACGTACAACAATGTGTTGAACTACTTCAACAAGTCTACGTGTAAGATATCCAGCATCCGATGTTCGTACAGCAGTATCCACAACTCCTTTCCGCGCTCCGTAGCAAGAAATTATATATTCCGTTAAGGACAGCCCCTCACGTAAATTGCTTTGAATGGGTAAATCAATCATTTGTCCTTGTGGATCTGACATTAATCCTCTCATACCTACTAATTGGTGTACTTGAGATGCATTTCCTCGAGCTCCCGAAAAAGACATTATATGGACTGGATTAAAAGGGTCAGTCATCCTAAAATTAGGATTCATTTCTTGTCGCAAATATTCACTTGTAGCATACCATATCTCAATGGACTGGCGTAATTTTTCTACTGCGTGTACGTTTCCATAATGATGGTGTTTTTCCAAAATCAAACTTTGTTGTTCAGCATCTTGGACTAGCCATCCCTTAGAAGGGATTGTTAAAAGATCATCAATTCCTAATGAAATGGATGTAGCAGTGGCCTGCTGGAACCCCAGAGTCTTTAGTTGATCCAGGATGTGTGATGTATATGCCATTCCGAAGTGATCTATTAATCTGCTAATAAGTCGTTTAATGGCAGTTCCATCTATCACTTTATTGTGAAAGACCAGATCGGCCCGTTCCGCCATAAGTACCTCCATATTACGCTGAGTGGGGTTCGACAATAGGTTTGAGTTAATGATTAGAAAACTTCCTTTTCTCGATCTTGATTCGCGTAGAAATTCAGGACCTATGGTCCTAGTTGAACCGGAGAG
>NW_026124508.1:22500-30000 GCF_025177605.1 Cucumis melo | reverse complement strand
TGGGTGTAATCCGAAAAAAGATTCAAATGTGGTTGTTAATGGAGTTGAAGTTACCAAATTCTGAGGAGTCGGTATTAATTTATGCCTAATTGCTCCACATATAGTTCCTCTAACCATATTTTCTAAACGAACTAGAGCCAATCCGAATTGATCTTGTAAGAGATCCGCAACAGAACGAATCCGTTTATTTTTCAAATGATTCATATCGTCAAGTGTACCCATTCCAAATTTAAGTCCAATCAAATGATCTGCAGCTGCCAATATATCTCGCTGTAACAAAAATGTATTGTTCTCAGGTATATCAAGATTAAGTCTCTGGTTCAGATTTCGTCGACCAATCCTTCCTAATTCACATCTTTGTTGAAAGAATTTCTTTTGTAATTCCTTACATAAGGATTCAGAAAATACCGGATCTCCGCCTACACAAGAAAATTGTTGATAAAACTCCAAAATGGCATTTTCTTTTGATCTAATTTTTTTTTTCTCCTTATCATTCAGGAAAGACAAAAAAATTTCAGGGTAGCAAACATTCTCGAGAATTTCTCTTAGATTCGAACCCATAGCTGATGATAGAACTAGAATAGATATTTTCTGTTTCCTACTCACACGAGCCCATATCCTTGCTTTTCGATCAATCTCTAATTCTAATCTTCCTCCCCAATCAGATATTATGGTGCCGGTATAGACCGAAATTCCGTTATGGTCCAATTCTGACCGGTAATAGATACCGGGGCTTTGCAATATTTGACTGATGACAATTCTGTATAGTCCATTTACTATAGAAGTTCCCAGGGAATTCATTAGAGGAATGTTTCCAATCAAAATTGTTTGTTCTTGCATATCCCTACGGGTTTTCCAAATTAATCCTGCGGATACGTATAATTCAGAAGAATATGTGAGTGATTCATATACAGCATCTCTTTCTTTTATCAATGGTTCTACCAATTTATATGTTTCCACAAATAATTGAAATTCAATTTCTTGATCTGTATCTTCAATTTTTGGAAACTTAGAAAGTTCTTCTGTTAAGCCATGATCAATGAACCTACAAAACCCTTCAAATTGTATCTGATTAAACGCAGGTATTGTAGACATTCTCTCATTTCCACCCCCAAGCATTTTATTTATTTCCCATTTATAAAAAAAATCCCATTATTTGCTTAAAATGGATCGATCTAGCAATGATGGAATTTATATTATGTTTACTGAATCACATGAAATTTTACCTAACTTCATAGGTGTAATAGATGTAATGCATGAAATACATATGAACGTAGGAATAAAGAGACTTTGATACTCAAATTAAATTGGAATTTGCAACAACTACAAATGAATTGGTAAATTCTATTTAGAATTATGGAGTTTTGTATAAAATATCTATATCAAAACAAAAGTGAGTCAATTTCTACCATTATTATGATATTCCAATCGGATTGGGTACTATAAATAGATTCGGGATTTGATCTGAAGAAACAATATAGAATTTTTTTTATTTAACAACATGGAACTTTTTCGTAGATTTCACTGTTAAAAAAAATTCGCATAGAAGAGAGATATTTTACCTATACCTATATTTTTTTTAGTAGAATTCGTAGAATGCGATTGAAGTATGTATAAGGACTTGTATTTATTAATAAACATGTGCAGATATATATATATAGTTAGTTATATATATCGCCTCCTTTATTACAGTTCTATGGGGAACATCACATGTCGTACTCTATCAAAAATTTATATTTTCTATTTAATGATAATGAAAAAAAAATTCTAAAAACAGAATTCCGAACATTTCCTATAAACATCTTATATATATATAAGATATTAGATTTAGATAATAGTAATCGTTTATGTTCTGGGGTTTACATATACTCATAATCGCTATTAAAATTGTCATTAATAAGGATTTTTTTATGGTTATGGAAACGAATCAATACGGATGGATTAGTAATGATTAGTTATCTATCAATTTTTATTTATTTAGGTAAGGTATCCATTTTTGGATTGTTTTCTTATATCATTAGGGAAACCGAATTTGCAATTTCAATCCAAGAATCATTTATGAATTCACAGTCAATAGTTAAAGTTAACGGTTCCCATTTGTCCTGATTTTTTGCTTTTGTGAATGAAAATCCACATTTTTTTTTCAATAGAAAAAGCAAAGTTTTGCGGTTTTTCGTTTTAGATATTGTGTGTTGTAAGATACTATCTATCTAAGAGATAGAGCCAATCCAATATTTTGTATCGTTTTGGCGGCATGGCCGAGCGGTAAGGCGGGGGACTGCAAATCCCTTTTTCCCCAGTTCAAATCCGGGTGTCGCCTCAGCAACAAACAAAAGAATCAAAATACCCTCTTCTGTTTTGCTGATATAACTTTATCATTTTTTTTAGAAGAAAAGCATCTTTAGATTTGCTTGATTCTAAGCATCGTTGGGGTTCTCTAAAATGTTATAAATCCTTGCGTATAGGTTTCGTTTCCAGAATTTAGTAGAGTAATGAAAAATAATCGTTAAATCTTGAGATGATAGCCCTTCGACTACTAATGTAGTGTCTACTCATTGGGTCTTGAATTAGGGAATATAATTTCATTTTTCCTTACGGAAAGGAGGAAGATACTTGATATACGGACTCATGAAAGTATCTGAGTACTCGAGCATTCAATCAATATTATATTGAATGAATAATTGGCTTTTTTTTTTATTTTAATCTTAAAAAAAGAACTTATTTCTTTTCGATAAGCTCTAACCACGCATGTAATAGGCCATCCCATCTTCCGATTGTCTCTATGAAACAATCGGGGGGACAGTAAAGATTAGATCAAATGAGAAAGGAATAATAGTAGGGTTATGTGATAGATACTATCTTGATTCTCTATTTTGAGACTTTTTACTTAATGTAATGAAATGCAGGACAACAAAAGAAAGACTAGGTCTTATTATTCCTACATGTTACTAACATTCTTTTGATACTTCCAAGAGTTTTTCTGCCTCTTTTATTTATTTGTACTGAATTTTTTCGATTATACTAGAAATCATATAATAACTTGGGATAATTCGATTTTTTGTATTGTTTCATCAATGGTGTTGTGCCCGAATCTCTTTTTGACTATGCGCTAGTGATTCCACTATTATTAGTGAATAATAATTATTAGTGAGCAATAATGGAATAATTCTTTTATATTCATAGAGATAGGGGACATAATTCACATGGATATGGTAAGTCTCGCTTGGGCTGCTTTAATGGTAGTCTTTACATTTTCTCTTTCCCTCGTAGTATGGGGAAGAAGTGGACTCTAGAAGTACTAATTGAAAAATAAAACTGTATTGTTTTTGGTTTATTTTATAGATCGTTCTGCAAAACTTTTTTTCTTTTATTTTGAAAAGTAAAAAAAAAAAGAGTTCGGATTATAAGTTTTTAAGTGGATCCATACTTTCAACACGAAAGAACATAGACATAGTGGTTGTCCAATGAGATACTACGCATAATAATATACTACCTCATAATAAGATAGTACCTCGGGGTAGCCACCCACATATTACGTGCTTACCACTTCTTTTATTTATTATTATTAGTATTTTAGTTATTTTCAAAATAGGATTTTTTCTTGTTTTAGGGAACTCATTTCATATCATGCTTCAAACGTTAAATAAAAATGGGGTTTGCTAATTCTTTTCGAAATCCGAAGATAAAAAGTTCCCATGGAACCGAACTCCTGGATCATCTGTCAACTGCTCAATCAATTACTTCTTTCGAATGCTAAAAAAAAATTAGTGGCCTTTCGATTATTTGATTTCAGATTCATTCTAATCAACATGAATTATGAAGCAAAGAAATAGAATTGGGCCACTATGTATATTAGATTAATATTACATATATGTAATTGATATGATATCTATATATAAATAGAAAGATATATATTGTATATTCATCTATATTCAAATTGATCGATATTCAACCTCTATTTTTATAGAGTACAATTTTATATTTATACACTTCAATAACAATAATAGATAGTATGGTAGAAGGATTCATATATTTCTTTCTACCATACTATCGGATCTTATCGAATACTTCTCTCGTAGAATACTGATAATTCTAGTCCGCCAATTTCATTTAAGACGCGAAATTTTAATGCTTTTCATTTTTCTTATCTTCAATCATTGATAAGAACTAAAACGTCAAGGTTAATTCAAATTAATCACTTTGACTGATTGTTTTTACGTATATTATAAGTAAAAAGGCGGTCGGAACTAGAATGAACAGTGCAGTAGCAATAAATGCGAGAATATTTACTTCCATAATATCATCGTTTCATTTTTTATTCGCAATAACTCGGGATTTAATCCCATAGAGATGATAAATGTTTCGCTTGTAAATTCAAGGGGATGCGTTGCATCTCGATGATATCGAATCGTATTAAAATATCATGAATAACAATATCGGAGCTATCAAATCGATTCATCGTCGAGAATTGAATAGTATAACATAGGAAGATCTTTTATCCATACCGAATTTAAACAAAATGGGATTCCTGATGCAATCAAGAATTTCGTTACTTTTTTTTATTTATAATTTTTTGCATTCTTTCTTTTCTATAATCTACTGCCCTCTTATTCAATGCAATCATCTGATGAAGTCTCATCAGACTACCTTTACCCTTACATTGTTTATAAACAAACTCAAGCAAAGAATAGCAGCGAAATTCAAAAAAGGAAAAGGAGGTAGGTTCGAACTAAACTCCTTCCTTTTTTTGTACTTATAAAATCTTCTTAAAAAAAAGAAATAAAAACGAAACTTAAACTTTCAAAAATTCTTAATTACCTCACTAAGAGAGATAGATGGGATCCTTGTTTGTATTAATATCCTCTTTCCTTGAATTAGTAGTGGGACGTATATATCAAAAGTTAAGTGTTAAATTTTAATAAGATAGATTATTTCAAATTCAAATTAGTAATTGAATTTACTAATTGAGGTTACAAAAAATCGGAGCCAGAACGGATATATTTTGCTTTCAGACGAAAAATTAGATCAAAGTTTACTATGTAAACTTTATTTTGTATCGTCCAAATTCCCTTTATGTATGTGCTTTCCGGAAACGTATAGTACTCTATTTCATTAGAAAAATCGGGCGTAATCAACTAGACCCAGTACGCCTTCGAATCCTGAATATGATGCTACCAATAATTGTGGTAATTCACATATGGCACATATGTCTTTCTCCCATCAATTAGTACTCGTTGAAGAAATCAAAATTCCCATATTTTTTTGTTGAAAAATGTGGAAAAAAAATAAGAGAGATCCCGTTTGGAATAAAATTCAGTTATGTTATTTGTTCTCTCTTTCACAGGAAAGGAAGAGATTAATTGATGTATTTTTTTTTTATTGGATTTGGATCCATCGGGACTGACGGGACTCGAACCCGCAGCTTCCGCCTTGACAGGGCGGTGCTCTGACCAATTGAACTACAATCCCAGGGAAATAAAGTGTACAACATATGTTGTTGATTTAATTTCCTTCAAACCTTTCTATGTAGATTTTTGATTCGAATTGTCATATTCTACCAGACAGAGACGCGAGTAATAAAGTAATAGATTGATATGCGCGGAGACATGGACTTTAGTGTGAGAAGCATGGATTAATATTTATTTTTTCGTTATTGTAAAATTGATTGATTATCAATCTGTCAATGAATAAAAAAAGAGTTTTTTTTTTTATTCTTTCATATCAAGTCAAGTATTTCTGTAGAAGGACAAATAGGTTATATCATTTTATGGTGGATACGCGATATATTGGGCCGAGCTGGATTTGAACCAGCGTAGACATATTGCCAACGAATTTACAGTCCGTCCCCATTAACCGCTCGGGCATCGACCCGGGAAGAATCAATTCCAAGCTTGTTGATAATCCATGATCAACTTCCTTTCGTAGTACCCTACCCCCAGGGGAAGTCGAATCCCCGCTGCCTCCTTGAAAGAGAGATGTCCTGGACCACTAGACGATGGGGGCATACTTGCCCGACTGCCATCATACTATGATCATAGTATGAATAGTTTTTTGAAATTGTCAATATAAAATAAATATAATGGACTAATATGATGCAATTCGACGTATTTTTCTTTCTTTCATTATTCCATCGAAATTTTTTTATTTGTGATTTCTATTTATGAATCGTTCATTCTAATCACCATTCCCCATATAATTCTATATAGAAATTATTTTATTTTAAATTGCATTTTTTTTTATTTATTTCATTTAAATAATATACATAAATTTGCAAATTGGAATATATAGTTATATTACTTATATTATAGAATATCAAATGAAAATAGTGATTAGTAGTGATTAGAGGAAACCTCTAAAATAAACAAAAATAATAAATATTAGAAAAAAAAATATTCTTTTTTTATTTTATTCTTTTTTTATTTAAATAATACGAAGGCTAGTACCCTTCGGGAATTGGTCTGCCATATGCTATAAACAGGATTAAACTCCATTTCTCATACTTTCACTCATTGATTCACTCATTGTTAAGATTAGGTTAGGTATATTTCGATCTCACACTAAGCCAAGAAATTAAAAAACGATAAATTTTGAAATCTGGGGATAGGGATCAACAAGTTATTGAAAATTTTTTTCTCGCCAAATAGAATTGCTTTATCAATGATTCGGTGAATGTATCTATGTTCAATTCGTGTGTGTACATGTATGAATCAAATTCATTTCGTTAGGATGGGGCTCATCAATTTAATTAGGGATCGGTCGTATGATGAAACAATTCATTGCATTGATCAAATCCAATATCAAAAAACTATTTTACCTATACTCATTAGATAAATCCAATTTTTCGTTACTCAATGAGCGACTATGTAGATAAGATATATTTATGTACATATCTTATTATTTATAATTTATAATAATTATATACACTCAACTCATCGTGGCTAGTGTCTGACTCAGAAATTGAATCAAATAGGCCTTTTTAACTCAGTGGTAGAGTAACGCCATGGTAAGGCGTAAGTCATCGGTTCAAATCCGATAAGGGGCTTTGGCTTTTTTCATAAAACTCCAGCCGTAGTATTCATATTTGATTGAGGGGAGAATAGACGACATATTGTTTTTTTTTTTGTAATAAAAAAAGTACAAACCCTATCATTTTAATTTCATTTTTTTATAAAAAAGTTATCTTTAATTATACCAAGTTATTATTATAATGAATAATATAATAGTAATTATAGTTAGAAACTCAAAATTAGAAATTATATAGTGACACATTTTTTTATTATTTTGATTCTAGAATTTCTAATTCTAGAATTTATATATTTTCTTATTCTATAGAATATATAAATTCTATTATTTTATTCTAGATTCTATTCTAATCCTTAGAATAGATTCAAATAATCTATCATGATTCTAATGACTCATCATAAGTTGTTTCCTTGAATTCCAAAATATTCCTATTTTTCATTATTCCAATCAATTATAAAGATTCGAAATCAACAAAAA
>NW_026124508.1:2500-10000 GCF_025177605.1 Cucumis melo | reverse complement strand
GCTACAATTGAAAAGGTCTTATCGATAAAATTTCCATTTATCCCACCAGATCTAGGCATCGGTAACAACCCCATTCTATAATTTCTTTTAATTACCTCTCGTGAGAAAATGATCCCACAAACAAAGGAATTGCATAGTACGAAATAACATAAAAACGGATTCATTAAAAAATCCCACTCGATATTAAAATTGTTTCTTTTTGATTTCACAGGAATCAATAAAAGAGAAGAAATATTTCAATCCGGTTAAATTTCATCCAAATGTAGTAGGATCAGAATGAAGAGAACTATTCTGATTTCAGCGAAGTTGAAGAAAAAAAGAATTTTATTTATCTGACTGGGGTAATTCTAGAAGTTTTTTGATTGAATTATGATACAAAAAAGAGCAAAAAGAATCGAATAATCATTCTATGATTCATAACTTGTGACTAGATATATGTATGGGATAAACAGTTGTTGGTGAAAAATCGAAAACTGTAAAAGTCGAATTTTTAGAAAAAAGGAATCATAGTTTAAAAAACTAAATAGAATCATGAGCTAAAAGTATCCATTAAACATAGTTAAAAAAAAATTATTTGTATAGTTAGAATTGGTTGGACGTGCCTATCAAAAAAAAAATTGAATATTAATGACTCACTATTAACTCGGTTTCTGGGCCATAATCATTCTGTAGGAGAGATGGCCGAGTGGTTGAAGGCGTAGCATTGGAACTGCTATGTAGGCTTTTGTTTACCGAGGGTTCGAATCCCTCTCTTTCCGTACTAATTCAACAATGTTACTGACCACAATGTATCAAATCAAATAACAATCGATACTATTATTCCAACGGTTAGACCTTTATGGATTCTTTATTTCGAATTTTTGTGGTACGGAAACGAAAAGACTGGAAAGAATGCACAAGAGATGAAAATCCCCCTACCGATCAATGATAGATGAATGATAGAAAAATTTCCGGATCAAAACCTTACTTTCCTTCGGTCTCTTTACTTAGACTTCGGCGAAGGGGAGGACGAAATTGTCCGAACCCTTGTTTTTTAGTTAGGTTTAAGTCTGACGAGAATAATATTCTACAACGAGCAATTCATTTATTTTTAAACTGACCCATTTACTATCTATTATTTGATTGACTAATCCTTTATATTGCAATGGCTGAAGAGTCAAATGTTTTGGCAATTCCTGAGGGGGGGATGAATCAAGATAATTTTGAATCAGTGTTCTCGATTTTTTTTCATCTTTTGCTGTAATAATATCTCGGGGTTTGCACCGATAACTTGGTATATCCACTATAGAACCATTAACTAAAATATGTCTATGATTAACTAATTGTCGGGCTTGAGGAATAGTCGAAGCCATACCCAATCGAAAAAGGATGTTATCCAAACGCATTTCAAGTAATTGTAGTAAAACTTGACCCGTTGATCCTTTGGCTTTTCCGGCGATACGAACGTATTTAAGTAATTGTCGTTCTGTAAGACCATAATGAAAACGCAATTTTTGTTTTTCTTCTAAACGAATACGATATTGAGATTTTTTACCGGAACGCGATTGGTTTTTAAGATCGTTTCCGGTTTTGGGCCTTTTACTAGTTAGTCCCGGTAAAGCCCCCAGACGGCGTATTTTTTTGAAACGAGGCCCTCTGTAACGCGACATAAAGACTCCTTATTTTATTTTATTTAAATTTCATAAACATTTTATTTTATTTAAATTTCATAAACTTAAATGAAAACTAAATGATAAATATTATAAATGAAGTGAAATCCAGTAAAGTATTGTACTACAAAACAAAGAATAATTAGATAACTTGGATCAATATCCGGATCCTATTGTATATGTAAATGATATAAAAAAGTAAGAGTTCCTTTCTTGATTTGTTCTACAGAAATAGAACCCCTCCTTTAGTCATAAAGGTAAGTAAGTTCCTACGACATCATAGATCGGTGACCTTTGAAAAAGGGTAAGAAGTCGTTTCTTTATTTATTTGATTTATCAATTATGTCAAAAATAAAATCAATAGAGAAAAGCCGGCTATCGGAATCGAACCGATGACCATCGCATTACAAATGCGATGCTCTAACCTCTGAGCTAAGCGGGCTCACATAACAGAAATGTTACATGCATAGTAATTTACTAAATTACTGGGATCTTAGCTATTCCTAATTAATATGAATATAGAATCTAATTTCATTTCAAATAAATATTCAATATTGGAATTGTTCTATTATAGAACATAATAATTAATATAACGATTAATAGAATATAGCGATAGAAAATTTTGATCTATTTATCAAATGGATGTGTATCAATAATTAATGTGTTAATCTTAATTGCATTTAATGCAATTGAGATGATAATGAAGCGTTTCTATGTTTTCATTCTGAAAGGTGGAAGATAAGACGAACAAGGGAATCGACCGTTTAAGTATTAAATTTTTTACTAAAAAAATAATAGAAAGAGGGGCAAATATATATGTTCATATATCTATCTATATTGATATATATTGAATTGCAGATACAGAAATGATAGAATCATTTTGGATCGGAACAAATATGGGTCTCCGATAGAGAAGAGAGAGATGAAAGAAGATAGACAAGAAATCCAATAGGAGGAAACACTTTTCAATAGAGGAATCGGTATTCTAATGACTTGAGTGGTTCCAGTATAATACAAATGAAAGAAAACGGGGAAGGACATCATAATGCGATACTAATCTTAAAAGAGGGGGATATGGCGAAATCGGTAGACGCTACGGACTTAATTAGATTGAGCCTTGGTATGGAAACCTACTAAGTGATAACTTTCAAATTCAGAGAAACCCTGGAATTAAAAATGGGCAATCCTGAGCCAAATCCTTTTTTCCGAAAAAAAAGGGTAGGTGCAGAGACTCAATGGAAGCTGTTCTAACAAATGGAGTTGACGACGTTGCGTTAGTAAAGGAATGAATCCTTCCATCGAAACTCCAGAAACGATGAAAGATAAACGTATTACGTACTGAAATACTATATTGATTAATGACAACTCGAATCTCTATTTTTTATATTTCTATAATTTTTTATATTTATATTTATATATATATATAAAATTATATATAAAAATGAACGAATTGTTATGAATCGATTCCAAGATCTACAAGTTGAAAAAATAATCGAATATTCATTGATCAAATCATTTACTCCATCATAGTCTGATAGATCTTTTGAAGAATTGATTAATCAGATCGAATAGAATAAAGATAGAGTCCCATTCTACATGTCAATAACGACAAAAATGAAATTTATAGTAAGAGGAAAATCCGTCGACTTTTAAAATCGTGAGGGTTCAAGTCCCTCTATCCCCAAAACCCTAAAAAGGCCCGTTGGCCTCTTTAATTATTTATCCGTTCATTAGCAATTCAGACTTTGTTATGTTTCTCATTCATTCGACTCTTTCACAAGCGTATTTGAGCGGAAATTTGATTTCTTATCACAAGGCTTGTGGTATATATTCTATATGATAGACGTACAAACGAACATCCTTGCGCAAGTAATCTGTGAAATTTGAATGATTAACTGTCTACTGTACTGAAACTTCGAAAGGCTTATCCAAGCCCTGAAATTTCGTATATCTTCAAAAAGAAGACTTTGGAATACCTTTTTTCTTATTTACAATTGACATAGACCAAAGTCATCTATTAAAATAAGGATAATGTGTCGGAAATGGCCGGGATAGCTCAGTTGGTAGAGCAGAGGACTGAAAATCCTCGTGTCACCAGTTCAAATCTGGTTCTTGGCACATCATGAATTTGTATGAGTATCTATTCTACGGATTCATTAATAATATAGATCATGAAAAATACTGATACATGATGATGTCTGGAAATCTACCCTTTAACTAAACTATATATATTTTTTACTCTATTTATAGATGTCGAAAATAGACAAGTAAAGATAAAGAGGATATTTATAGAAATATGTAAAGGATGTATATAGATATGTAAAAGAAAAGAATTTTCTTTTGTTTCCTCTTCTTTTTTATTTGTTCATACTCTGTCTCCTGGCGTTCAATTCCTATTTTATACATATTTGAAAGTTTCAATTAGTTCCTTATAAGACCCAAAAGTCTAGTCTAGGGGAGTTGAAAGGCGGGAATGGCCAAGATTCATCTCAGATACAGTACAAATAGAATCCGATTCTCTTTTCATATTATATTTCTTCATTTCACCCTATGTGACTTTTTAAAGCACATCTATAAGTCATATGCGTGATACATAGTTCATAATGCAGAACTCATTTAGTTCATCCTATTAGCTTGTGGCTCATCCAAAATAAGTATCTTACAAATTGGATAATCTCACCAAATCTCTAATTGTATTTTTTTTAATCAATAATAATAAGATGAATGAGACTTCAATTACTATGCTATATCTATAAGAGAACGTAAAAATGTATTTGAATATCTTGAGTTGTCGAAGTGAAGATTAGTTTCGTATTATTTAATGAGCATCTTGTATTTCATAAAAATTGGGGGCAATATAATCCTTACGTAAGGGCCATCCTACCCAACTTTCAGGCATTAAGATACGCTTTAGACGTGGATGATTATCATAAGAAATTCCCAACATATCATAAGATTCCCTTTCTGGAAAATCCGCACTTTTCCAAACCCAGAAAACAGACGGAATTTTAGGATTTATCCTTGCGGCAAATACTTTTATGCATACCTCTTCCGGTTGATCTATACCATACTCGATTCTCGTAAGATGATACACACTAGCTAACAGTCCGCCTGGTGCTACATCATAAGCACATTGGGAACGTAGATAATTGTAACCATATACATATAAAATGACTGCAATGGAATGCCATTCCTCGGGCTTTATTTGTAAAGTCTCTATTCCTTGGTAATCGAAACCCAAAGATCTATGAACCAGTCCATGTTTGACTAGCCAAGAAGACAAATTACCCTGCATCTTCTCCCCCCCCCCATTTTTTTATTTTTATTTGTATAAGTATTTCCCATTTACAATGAAAAATTGATGAAGATTCACTCGTTCTTTGCTTTGTTATTCTGTACAAAAAAAGTATACGGCCTAATTTACTAATTCGTAGGAAGAGACTGCACTTTTGTATTTGAAAAAAGTTTCAGGAGGGATGATCTCTGAAGTAGATGATGGTTGATAGAGTAATCCTTGATCGTAATTTCCAGTATTAGTACTTGGGCCAACATGAAATTTGTGATTGGTAGTAAAACACCGATTTTCCTCTTGAGACTTAATTCGATCTTCATAGATTTCTCGAGATATTTTCTTACGAAGTTTTGTTATAGCATCTATAACAGCCTCGGGTTTAGGCGGACAACCCGGCAAATACACATCGACAGGAATTAACTTATCGACTCCCCGAACAGTACTATAAGAATCGGTACTGAACATCCCTCCTGTAATTGTACATGCTCCCATAGCAATAACATATTTTGGTTCAGGCATTTGCTCATATAATCTTACTAAAGAAGGAGCCATTTTCATTGTTACCGTACCCGCTGTTAAAATTAAGTCTGCCTGTCTAGGACTAGATCTTGGTACCAGTCCATAACGATCAAAGTCGAATCGTGAACCTATTAATGAAGCGAATTCAATGAAGCAACAACTGGTACCATAGAGAAGCGGCCATAAACTGGAGAGTCTTGACCAATTTGAAAGATCATTTGATGTAGTTGAAATAACTGAAGTTTGGGTTGTTCGATCAAGTAAGGGAAACTCGATGGAATTCATAACTGTCTCAATGTTTTTTTTAATTGTCTGAATATTCAAAAACTAAGACCATTCCAATGCTCCTTTTCGCCATGCATAAACTAAACCGACAATTAGGATAAGCACGAAAATTAAAGCTTCTATAAAGACGGATACCCCTAATACATCAAAACTCATTGCCCACGGATAAAGAAAAACTGTTTCAACATCAAAAACAACAAAAACTAGAGCAAACATATAATAACGGATTCTAAATTGTACCCAAGCATCGCCCATTGGTTCTATTCCCGATTCATAACTCGAAAGTTTCTCTGGCTCTTTGCTAAGAGGGGCTAAAACTCCAGAAATTAGAAATGCCAAAATAGGAATAAGACTTGATATTATTAGAAATACCCAGAAAATATCATATTCGTAAAGCAGAAACATAAACGTACTCCTATCAATGTGGAAAATATACCGGATTAGTCGATCGGTACATGTCTCGTTTGAAGATTCATCCACTATAATCCTATTTATATAATATCTATTATATCCATAATAAATATATATTAAATATTATATATTTATATAGAGAGGATACATATAGTCGGAATTTCCATTTAGGAACTTTTAGTGATTGAAGAAGGAAAGAGAAGACGACTACTTTAGTTTTGTGCTTTACTAGATAAGGTATACCAACAGAAAAGCCTATTTGAGAATGTTTACAATGAAAGTTACCAAAGATCTTCGTTTCTCAAACTCTAGCTTGTCCACAAATAAAATACAGTAAGTCGTTCCTAGATCCATGTGATTTACTAGTGCATTCGATTTGCATTGGGTTATGGTGGAGTTTTTAACCGGTTTCATGTCATGATTTTGACTCCAAAAATTTACTAGAATTGGGTAGGTATCCCAAAGAAAAGAAGTATTACTAATTTCTTGATTTTGTATGGGAAAATAGGAAAATTTTCATATGTAATTCATCTACAAAGATAAGACATTAATGATGAACCAAATCAAGTGGCCAATTACAAACAATACAAACAATAATGAGGAAAGGAAAACGATTCTATTTTTGAATTATTAATAATATAGGGCTATACGGACTCGAACCGTAGACCTTCTCGGTAAAACAGATCAAACTTATTATTATCAAAATGATTTGAACTGTTTCAAAGACCCAACATGCATTTTTTTGCATTGGGCTCTTTCATTAACTGTTATAAATAAGTTAGTCTACCATATTTTTTCTTGACAGAAAGAAAGGGAGATGGTTCCATGTGCTCTGATTCATTATTTTGATTCGAATCTCGGAGCACTACCAAAGTTTTTCAAAGAAGGGGTTATCCTGACGTAGGTATGCTTCTGACCTAGATCAACTTAAGTTAAATGGAATCTCTATCGTCCTGCTTCTGCTTAAAGAATAAAATATGAAACTTCATACACCTTAAAGTTGTTCATAAGATAGGACGAAAGATCATTTTTTTTGAGGTCCTGATACTCATTATGCCTAGCATTGAATAGACTGGGTATTCACCTTATCAATATCTCAAATCAATGATGGATTTTTTTAGTGCCTAAATGGGGCACTCGATTCGGACCGAACTTTTTGTCAGGCTACTGTTCTCTTGTTTTGTTCCCTAAAAGTAATAGAGTAAGACATCGATTTCTCAATAAGATCAACTTTTTTGATTACATGATGTACTTCTCTGAAAAACATTGGCGCGCGTGTAAACGAGGTGCTCTACCAACTGAGCTATAGCCCTTGTGATACATATCTTATCATGTAGATAATTT
>NW_026124507.1:25000-26800 GCF_025177605.1 Cucumis melo | reverse complement strand
AAGTTTCAGGAGGGATGATCTCTGAAGTAGATGATGGTTGATAGAGTAATCCTTGATCGTAATTTCCAGTATTAGTACTTGGGCCAACATGAAATTTGTGATTGGTAGTAAAACACCGATTTTCCTCTTGAGACTTAATTCGATCTTCATAGATTTCTCGAGATATTTTCTTACGAAGTTTTGTTATAGCATCTATAACAGCCTCGGGTTTAGGCGGACAACCCGGCAAATACACATCGACAGGAATTAACTTATCGACTCCCCGAACAGTACTATAAGAATCGGTACTGAACATCCCTCCTGTAATTGTACATGCTCCCATAGCAATAACATATTTTGGTTCAGGCATTTGCTCATATAATCTTACTAAAGAAGGAGCCATTTTCATTGTTACCGTACCCGCTGTTAAAATTAAGTCTGCCTGTCTAGGACTAGATCTTGGTACCAGTCCATAACGATCAAAGTCGAATCGTGAACCTATTAATGAAGCGAATTCAATGAAGCAACAACTGGTACCATAGAGAAGCGGCCATAAACTGGAGAGTCTTGACCAATTTGAAAGATCATTTGATGTAGTTGAAATAACTGAAGTTTGGGTTGTTCGATCAAGTAAGGGAAACTCGATGGAATTCATAACTGTCTCAATGTTTTTTTTAATTGTCTGAATATTCAAAAACTAAGACCATTCCAATGCTCCTTTTCGCCATGCATAAACTAAACCGACAATTAGGATAAGCACGAAAATTAAAGCTTCTATAAAGACGGATACCCCTAATACATCAAAACTCATTGCCCACGGATAAAGAAAAACTGTTTCAACATCAAAAACAACAAAAACTAGAGCAAACATATAATAACGGATTCTAAATTGTACCCAAGCATCGCCCATTGGTTCTATTCCCGATTCATAACTCGAAAGTTTCTCTGGCTCTTTGCTAAGAGGGGCTAAAACTCCAGAAATTAGAAATGCCAAAATAGGAATAAGACTTGATATTATTAGAAATACCCAGAAAATATCATATTCGTAAAGCAGAAACATAAACGTACTCCTATCAATGTGGAAAATATACCGGATTAGTCGATCGGTACATGTCTCGTTTGAAGATTCATCCACTATAATCCTATTTATATAATATCTATTATATCCATAATAAATATATATTAAATATTATATATTTATATAGAGAGGATACATATAGTCGGAATTTCCATTTAGGAACTTTTAGTGATTGAAGAAGGAAAGAGAAGACGACTACTTTAGTTTTGTGCTTTACTAGATAAGGTATACCAACAGAAAAGCCTATTTGAGAATGTTTACAATGAAAGTTACCAAAGATCTTCGTTTCTCAAACTCTAGCTTGTCCACAAATAAAATACAGTAAGTCGTTCCTAGATCCATGTGATTTACTAGTGCATTCGATTTGCATTGGGTTATGGTGGAGTTTTTAACCGGTTTCATGTCATGATTTTGACTCCAAAAATTTACTAGAATTGGGTAGGTATCCCAAAGAAAAGAAGTATTACTAATTTCTTGATTTTGTATGGGAAAATAGGAAAATTTTCATATGTAATTCATCTACAAAGATAAGACATTAATGATGAACCAAATCAAGTGGCCAATTACAAACAATACAAACAATAATGAGGAAAGGAAAACGATTCTATTTTTGAATTATTAATAATATAGGGCTATACGGACTCGAACCGTAGACCTTCTCGGTAAAACAGATCAAACTTATTATTATCAAAATGATTTGAACTGTTTCAAAGACCCAACATGCATTTTTTTGCATTGGGCTC
>NW_026124507.1:0-20000 GCF_025177605.1 Cucumis melo | reverse complement strand
AAGGAGATCAAATTTGAATTTGAGGCAATGGATACAATTTGAGGCAATGGATACTTTGTAATCCAGTAATTACTCTTCGTTCTTTTAATTGACTTTCAATTAAACTAAATTCGGCTCAATCTTTTACTAAAAGGATTGAGCCGAATACAATACAAAGATATTATTGTATATCTTTTTTACTAGATATACAAAATAGAAAATTGAAATAAAAATATAAGACGAAACAACTTAAAAATTTTTATTGTTGTGCTGGATCCGCAATTAAGCCTATGGATCCTTAGGATTGGTGTAGTCATTTAATATTTAATATATTATATCCCGTAGCGTCGTTTCAGATCCGGGATCGAGCCAAGTATCACAACTTCTTCTACCCCATCCTGTATATTGTCCTTTTTGTTCTGTCTTGGAATACAAATTTTTTAGTAGACGAGATTTTACGAAAAAAGTTCTTCATATTCATAGGGATAACAACGATTTTTTTTATGTGAATTTGACAATTTGACATAACCGGTGAGAAACCACTATTTATAAATTAATAATTGAATTGATTTAATTGAAAAAAAAAATAATTCTCTTTTGAGAGAACGCTAAGTATCACTTCACTATATATAACGGAACCTTTTTTTTTTAAGACCGACTCGTTAATACTTAATAATCCTAGTGATTGGATTTAGATCCTATTCTGATAGGAAATGAGATATTTAAATGATTTCTTTTTTATCGAATGACTATTCAGCTATTGTATTTTCATGTAAATAGGGGCAAGAAAGCTCTATGGAAAAAAGATGGTTAAATTCGATGTTGTCTAAAGGGAAGTTAGAATACAGGTGTAGGCTAAATAAATCAATCAATAGTCTTGGTCCTATTGAAAGTGAAGGATCAATTATAAATAATATGAATAAAAACATTCCTAGTCATAGTGATAGTTACAATTCTAGTTACAGTACTGTTGATGATTTAGTCGGCATTCGGAATTTCATATCTGATGACACTTTTTTAGTTAGGGATAGTAATAGCTGCAGTTATTCCATCTATTTGGATATTGAAAATCAAATTTTTGAGATTGACAATGATCCTTCTTTTGTAAGTGAACTAGAAAGTTCTTTTTATAGTTTTCGGAACTCTACTTATCAAAATAATGTATCTAAGAGTGATGATTCCCACTATGATCAGTACATGTATGATACTAAATATAGTTGGAATAATCACATTAATAGTTGCATTGACAGTTATCTTTGGACTCAAATCTGTATTGATAGTTACATTTTAAGTGGTAGTCACAATTACAGTGACAGTTACATTTATAGTTCTATTTGTGCTGAAGGTGGAAATAGTAGTCAAAGTGAGAGTTTCAGTATAAGAACTAGCACGCATAGAAAAAATTTAACTACAACAGAACGTTCTAATGATCTAGATCTAACTAAAAAATACAGGCATTTGTGGGTTCAATGCGAAAATTGTTATGGATTAAATTATAAGAAAATTTTTAAATCAAAAATGAATATTTGTCAACAATGTGGATACCATTTGAAAATGAGTAGTTCAGATAGAATCGAACTTTTGATTGATCCAGGTACTTGGGACCCTATGGATGAAGACATGGTCTCTTTGGATCCCATTCAATTTGATTCGGAGAATCAACTTTATACTTATAAAGATCGTCTTTCTTCTTATCAAAGAAAGACAGGATTAACTGAGGCTATTCAAACAGGCACAGGTAAATTAAATGATATTCCAGTAGCAATTGGGGTTATGGATTTTCAGTTTATAGGGGGTAGTATGGGATCCGTAGTAGGAGAGAAAATCACCCGTTTGATCGAGTATGCTACCAATCAATTTTTACCTCTTATTTTAGTGTGTGCTTCGGGAGGAGCACGCATGCAAGAAGGAAGTTTGAGCTTGATGCAAATGGCAAAAATATCTTCCGCTTTATATGATTATCAATCAAATAAAAAATTATTCTATGTAGCAATCCTTACATCTCCTACTACTGGTGGGGTGACAGCTAGTTTTGGTATGTTGGGGGATATCATTATTGCCGAACCGAATGCCTACATCGCATTTGCGGGTAAAAGAGTAATTGAACAAACATTGAATAAGGCAGTCCCTGAGGGTTCACAGGAGGCTGAATCTTTATTCGATAAGGGCTTATTCGATCTAATCGTACCACGTAATCCTTTAAAAGGTGTTGTGAGTGAGTTATTTCAGCTCCACGCTTTCGTTCCCTCGAATCAAAATTCAATCAAGTAAAGCCTTACTTAACTTAAAAAATGAATTCTTTTTTTTTTTATTTCTTCCGCAAAATTTGGCACGGGGAAGAAAATGAATTTCATGCTCCCTTCTTAACATTACATGTGTATATATACTTCAACTATAGCAAATAGCGGCATAGAGTCTTGCATCTTTCTACATCTCTAGCGGATCTCTAGTTTTACTAAGAATCCTTGTTGTTGGATCGGATTATAACTACCTTTTTGGGAATTTGTACGAAAATCTTTATGAAATTTTATTAAAAAAAAATGCTAAGACAAGATAATAACTAAAATAATGCAAACGTCTATTATGATACATATATCTCATGTCGAAAGATGAGTAAGTCCATTTATTTAATTCGACATTCCTCATTCCTTTTCTATATATACTCACGTAGATATTACTTAGTATAATTATATATTGAATTAGTATAATTATAAGATACCTTTTATAACAATCAATAAATAACAGGTAAAACTATTAATATAACAATGAAAATATTAAGTCGAGGTATCCATTCTATGACAACTCTCACCACCTTACCCTCTATTTTTGTGCCTTTAGTGGGCCTAGTATTTCCGGCAATTGCAATGGCTTCTTTATTTCTTCATGTTCAAAAAAACAAGATTTTTTAAATATGCTGTCTATTTTTTTTTTTCAAAACTTAGACTTTGACGATAACACAGCTATCTATTTAGTAGACTAGAATCTAACATGTGGCTTACTCCAAACATAAGCGATTATACATACGTAAACATGATATCTGAGGAAATCAATTAGAAGTATTTCAAAATAGAAAATAGATAAGTTTCAAAATAGAAAATAGATAAGAGATCGGGCGACAAATGTTTGAGATATAAAATCAATATACCTATATGGATGTAGGTATCTATAGGGAATCATATAAAGGTGATGTTATTATTTTAGATCTAAGTAATTCGATGAATTACTTAGATCTAAAGTAAAGGTTCACATCAAAATAGTGCTAGTTGATTAGAGTTACTTCGGAAACAAAAAAAGTAAAATAGATTTTTTTTGATTCTCTTAATTCCAATAAAATGCAACGAGATCTAGTATGAATTGGCGATCAGAACGTATATGGATAGAATTTATAAGAGGATCTCGAAAAATCAGCAATTTCTGCTGGGCCTTTATCCTTTTTTTAGGTTCATTAGGGTTTTTATTGGTTGGAACTTCCAGTTATCTTGGTAGGGATTTGATAGCTTTATTTCCGTCTCAGCAAATAATTTTTTTTCCACAGGGGATCGTAATGTCTTTCTATGGGATTGCCGGTCTCTTTATTAGCTCCTATTTGTGGTGCACAATTTTGTGGAATGTAGGTAGCGGTTATGATCGATTCGATAGAAAAGAAGAAATAGTGTCTATTTTTCGTTGGGGGTTTCCTGGAAAAAATCGTCGAATCTTCCTACGATTCCTTATGAAAGACATTCAGTCCATCAGAATAGAAGTTAAAGAGGGTATTTATGCACGTCGTGTCCTTTATATGGAAATAAGAGGCCAAGGGGCCATTCCCTTGACGCGTACCGATCAGAATCTGACCCCACGAGAAATTGAGCAAAAGGCTGCCGAATTGGCCTATTTCTTGCGTGTACCAATTGAAGTTTTTTGAAAAATGAAGTTCAGAATGAATTTTGTTCGTAGCAAGAGGGATAAAACTGAAATGAAAGAATAGTCTTTTTTATAGACCATAGTAATAGTATAATAACTTAACTGGAATTTCTTCAGAATGCTCATTTGACCCAAAGCAGACGTATACGGAACAGCCAGAAAACTTTCTTTGTCCGAAATTTTGATCCGTATGTAAATCAACTGCACAGTAACAAAAAAAAGTGGATTCTTTGTTATTTTCTTTCTGTATTATTTCGAAATTCAAGGATTAACTAATAAATCACAAATCAAAAACTAAAAAACAGGGAATGGATTCATAATAGTATGCATATGACTTGTAATAGAACTTATGTTTGATATAAATATTAGTAGTGTAGAGAGTTAACGAATGAAGTGAGTTCATTAAAAAATAAAAGACGAAAAAATGGAAAAAAAGAAAGCATTCATTCCCCTTCTATATCTTGCATCTATAGTATTTTTGCCCTGGTGGATCTCTCTTTCATTTAATAAAAGCCTAGAATCTTGGGTTACTAATTGGTGGAATACTGGTCAATCCGAAATTTTTTTGAATGATATTCAAGAAAAGAGTATTATAAAAAAAGTTCTAGAATTAGAGGAACTCTTTCTCTTGGACGAAATGCTAAAGGAATACCCAGAAACACATCTACAAAAGCTTCGTATCGGAATCTACAAAGAAACGATCCAATTGATCAAGATGCACAATGAGGATCGTATCCATATGATTTTGCACTTCTCGACAAATATAATCTGTTTCGTTATTCTAAGTGGTTATTCTATTCTTGGTAATGAAGAACTTGTTATTCTTAACTCTTGGGTTCAAGAGTTCCTATATAACTTAAGCGACACAATAAAAGCTTTTTCTATTCTTTTATTAACTGATTTATGTATAGGATTTCATTCACCCCATGGTTGGGAACTAATGATTGGTTCTGTCTACAAAGATTTTGGATTTTCTCATAACGATCAAATTATATCCGGTCTTGTTTCCACTTTTCCAGTCATTCTTGACACAATTTTAAAATATTGGATCTTCCGTTATTTAAATCGTGTATCTCCCTCACTTGTAGTGATTTATCATTCAATGAATGACTGAAAAATATAATGTTTGTTACTTTGTACATAAGTAAAACATTCAAAATTGTACTTATTCCTTCTACCCATCGCGAAGGATGCCTCCTATATTCGAGTAACTTTATTTCAGTAAATAGCAGAATCATGGATAGGGAACTATACTAGGGACCTACCTAATTTTATTGTAGAAATTTTTGGGCTCAATGATTGGACCATGCAAACTAGAAATACCTTTTCTTCGATAAAGGAAGAGATTACTCGATCTATTTCCGTATCACTCATGATATATATAATAACTTGGGCACCCGTTTCAAATGCATATCCCATTTTTGCACAACAGGGTTATGAAAATCCACGAGAAGCAACCGGCCGTATTGTCTGCGCCAACTGCCATTTAGCTAATAAGCCCGTGGATATCGAGGTTCCACAAGCGGTACTTCCTGATACTGTATTTGAAGCAGTTGTTCGAATTCCTTATGATATGCAACTGAAACAAGTTCTTGCGAATGGTAAAAAGGGTGGTTTGAATGTGGGGGCTGTTCTTATTTTACCCGAGGGGTTTGAATTAGCCCCCCCCGATCGTATTTCTCCCGAGATTAAAGAAAAGATGGGCAATCTTTCTTTTCAGAGCTATCGTCCCACTAAAAAAAATATTCTTGTGATAGGTCCTGTTCCTGGTCAGAAATATAGTGAAATCACCTTTCCTATTCTTTCCCCGGACCCTGCGACTAAGAAAGATGTTCACTTCTTAAAATATCCCATATACGTAGGCGGGAACAGGGGAAGGGGTCAGATTTATCCCGACGGGAGTAAGAGTAATAATAATGTTTATAATGCTACAGCAGCAGGGATAGTAAGCAAAATAATACGAAAAGAAAAAGGAGGATATGAAATAACCATAGTGGATGCAGCGAATGGGCGTCAAGTGGTTGATATTATCCCTCCAGGACCAGAACTTCTTGTTTCAGAGGGCGAATCCATCAAACTTGATCAACCATTAACGAGTAATCCTAATGTGGGAGGATTTGGTCAGGGAGATGCGGAAATCGTCCTTCAAGATCCATTACGTGTCCAAGGCCTTTTGTTCTTTTTTGCATCTGTTATTTTGGCACAAATCTTTTTAGTTCTTAAAAAGAAACAGTTTGAGAAGGTTCAATTGTCCGAAATGAATTTCTAAATCTGGGGATTTATCAAATAAAGTTCGTAAAAAAAAACCAAATTCTTGTTGGCAATTCTATAATTTAATTATGTATGATCAAAAAATTATGAAAAACTTTTTCCCTTGTTTTTTTTTTTATTCTTTTTCGACCCTATTTCGGTAATTACTTGTACCGCATTACTAGTCATAGTATGGATATTATATTGTCAGGAAGACTATTTTACCTCTTCTTTATTTCTTTGTTTTTTACAATACAAATAGGAGCGGTATTATTATGATTATTATGTCACTGGTGCCAGATTGAAATGTCATTGAATGTGTCTATTTTTATTCTAATAGAATAAAAATAGAGTAGATATTAAAAATAAGATAAGTAAATGGAGAATAGAAAAAAAATGAAGGGAACAAAGGATTCTAGAAGGAATTATGCATCTTTCTAGTATTCGATACCAGAAAAATTCCTTTTCTTGTTCTGGTGTCGAAATAATAAACTAATGAATTATTCTTGATCCCGTTCGTCAAAGATCTCTATTCTTAGTTTCAATTTTTCCCGGTTTATCAGAACCTTTTTTTCGATTTATTACATAAGTAGTGAACAAATTCAATGAATTTTTCAATTCTATTTTATATTAAAATAACTATAGAAAATTCTATTAGTATATTTTAATCTATTTAAAGGGTTTGTGATATCTGATCGATAGAAATATAATATTGTTATATTGGGATTGTATCATCCAGAAAGAGGGAATCGAGTGATTCTCTCTTTCTTTTTTTCGCTTTGAAATGAAAGTATCGACCGATACGATCGCGAAAGAGATGGTCTGAATCAATTTTTTTTTTGAAGCAATTCAGAATCAGAAAGAAATGAAGTTTTTTGAAAAAATAGGAAAGATCCATTTTTTCATTTATATGAATAAATTAGTCTAATTCTAATTAGTAAGAGCTCAACGGGACCTACCCCCTCTTTTTTTCTGATTTGAGGGGGATCCTGTTGAGTTCTTACGCTTTCATGTCTCCAACTCAGTTCATCCGATTATTACAGAGATGAACCTAAGCCGGAATATGAACCATAAAAGAAAATACCAACTAAACCGATCACAGGAATACCAGTTACAGTACCGATTATCCAAAGAGGAATCCTTCCAGTAGTCTCGGCCATTTGTCCCACTTCCTCTCCCCATTTCATCAAGTGGTCGTGCTAGAGACAGAAACAGTCATAGATAATTATGAGATGATATCCTTCCGAATGGGATAAGATAATTCGTACTATTATTTAGTATTTTCTTTTATTTAATTGAAGAAATAATTGGAAAATAAAACAGCAAGTACAAAAATGAGTAATAACCCCCAGTAAAGACTGGTACGATTCAATTCAACATTTTGTTCGTTCGGATTTGATTGTGTCATAGCTCTATAATTCGGATTAGGTTTATCGTTGGATGAATTGCATTGCTGATATTGACCCTAAAAAAGAAACGGTAGGTACAGCTAGTCCGTGAACAGTTAACCATCGCACTGTAAAAATAGGATAAGTTTTATCGATAGTCATTTGGTCCTCCTAAAAAGATCTACTAAATTCATCGAGTTGTTCCAAAGAATCAAAACGGCCAGTTATTAATGGAATTCCTTGTCGGCTCTCTGTAAAATACTCATTTGGACGAGGGCTTCCAAAAACATCGTAAGCTAAACCCGTGCTGACGAATAACCAACCTGCAATGAATAGAGAAGGTATAGTAATGCTATGAATGACCCAGTATCGAATACTGGTGATAATATCAGCAAAAGAACGTTCTCCTGTGCTTCCAGACATGCCGAGCTCCACATATTCTTGTACAGTCAAAAGGGGGATCGATTCCGTAAAAGATGAGATCAGTAAATGGAAATTAACTGAAATTTTATCTTTGTAAGATCGTCAATATTGTACCGAGGGTGTTTTTAGAGTATACCGAATCAGTATAGCTATCCTTCTTCTGACGCAGCAACGCAATTTCACAATAAGTATCAAAATGAAGCACTAAAACTAAATAATATAATTTGTTTCTTCTTTTCTTGCTGCTTGTCGATGTAGAATCATATACCATTCATTCAATAGAAAATTCTGAAAATGCCTGTCTGTAGTATTAAGGATTCTATCGGTTATTGGCTTCGGGCTAGAAAGCGAAGATTGGGTAAAATGTGAATCCGACTGGTTGGTTTATAATAATTTAGGAAGCAGATTCTAATAGTCCCAAAATTCAATGAAATTAGACGTGAAATCTCGAAATATTTCTTTTGTGTTTGTAGTTATATTTTTGTTTGAATCTTTTTTTATTTTAAGGAATTGGTTAGTCGTCCAGTAACAAGTAACAGTAGTACATAGGATTCGATGAACGAAACAGAACAACGAATAGAAGAATAATAAATATTCGTAATGCACGCATTATTGTTTTATATTAGACTCAAACGATCGTTCTTCAACTAATTAGAAGAATGTTTTTAATATGGAAAGAATAAGAATAAATGGAGAACCTAGTTTCGAGTGATCTGATCGTGCGATACTTTTTTTCTTTTTAAAAAAGATTTTATGGAAATGAACCCACTACATAAAATCTAATTAGTGGGAATACAATTTCATAAATAAAGGGCATTATAAGGTCATTCATTCTTCAGCGATTCAAAGAGCATTTCATTTTTGGAATCAAGTTACACAACATAGTTTATTTATTATTTTTCTTTTTTTTTTTTTTTTTTCTTTCTAATTATTTAGAATCCATTTAATAGATTTATATATTTACTAGATTTATATATTAAATTATTGTTTATAAATTCTTTATAATAAGAATATTTGTTTTGAAAACTCAAGAGTTGTTCAATGAATCCCTTGATTCCGAATTGCGGGATAGAGAGACAGATGATGAATTGATTTCTTACCTATGTCACAAGATTTTTGTTAGTATCATCTATAATCATAATAATAGATGAATCAAAAACTTTCAATTGAATATATTTTTTCAATTAGTATTTTTACTTATCCATCCGCGTATCTTTCAAAAATAGAAACTTAGGGAAGTGCTTTATAAACATATGGATAAAAATAACGTATTTCATTTAGCCTCGTCATGCCTACTATCACTAGTTATTTCGGTTTTCTACTAGCAGTTTTAACTATAACCTCAGCTCTATTTATCGGTCTGAACAAGATACGACTTATTTGATTAAAATTCATTGAATGCACAATTCAAAAAAAAGAAAGATTTCGGTGTTATTCAATATATTCTATATATTGTAGAGTTCTTTACCTTGTCAATTCAATTTCGAATTCTTGGTCATTGAGATTCATGGGCAATACCGATTAATATTTTAAGGATAGATATTACCTCTCCTTTTCCTCGTTCAACTAAATTGAAATGATTGAAGTTTTTCTATTTGGAATCGTATTAGGTCTAATTCCTATTACTTTGGCTGGATTATTTGTGACCGCATATTTACAATACAGACGGGGGGATCAGTTGGACCTTTGATTAATTAACAGTTCTTTTTTTTGATTGACCCCCTACTTGCTTTATAGGAGGTAAAATTTTGATTTCTGTTGAATTATTTCAGTATCATTTTGATTTAACAACAACAAGAATCGAATCACGCTCTATAGGATTTGAACCTACGACATCGGGTTTTGGAGACCCGCGTTCTACCGAACTGAACTAAGAGCGTTTTATTATCAAACTAAAAGCAACCCGAATATATCTTCGATACATATATTATCATAGAGAATATCATAAAATTAAATAAAAAAAGATTGATTCGATATATGTATGTTCAATTTTTATGGATCTCAATTGATTCCTCGTTACTGTTCAGAAGATAAGTAATAGGTAGGGATGACAGGATTTGAACCCGTGACATTTTGTACCCAAAACAAACGCGCTACCAAGCTGCGCTACATCCCTTTCAATTGGTCTACAGTGTTATTGTAGAGAATCCCTGTCTTGTTTTCCACATTTTTTATTTATTTCCTCCATTGGTATACACAAATTATCTTGCCATTTCTTCTTTTTTGTCTCATATCATATATAAAATATAATAAAAATAATAAAAAGACTTATATACGTATGAAATAATAAATATTAAATCCGCCGTAAAGAAAAATGAATATTTGGGGTGGGGCGGAAAGCTACATATTTTTTTTAATAAAAAAGGGAATATCTACCGAATTGAACTGTTGTACATTTCAATTTGAATTAGGAATTCCGCGGACAATACAAGCGGTTATTAACTATATATACATTTGATGGTATGTAATACCAGTATGTATTACAAATTACTATAAAGTAGGAGGGTTTTCAATGCGAGATCTAAAAACATATCTCTCCGTGGCACCGGTAGTAAGTACTATATGGTTCGGGGCTTTAGCGGGTCTATTAATCGAGATCAATCGTTTATTCCCGGATGCGTTGGTATTCCCGTTTTTTTCATTCTAGTTATTGACTTGGGAAGGGGTGAAGAAGATTAGAAAAACAATCAAATATCTTTGACTAATCCCCTTCCCCCTTCTTTTTTTTAGAGTTTTTAGACTTAGAATAAGTTAGAAAGAATCAAAATGGATTCAACCTCAGTCAAACTCGGACGCGGCGCCAGGTTCAAATTTAATTAATAAAAGAGTGAGAACGAAAATGAAAATGTGATGGCTAGGGCAACAATATCATACAAAATACTTAAATGAAAAACTGTACTGCGATTCTAAATTTAGAAATTATTGTATTACTATATTTTAATATTTGATTGTAACGAAATCTTTCATAATTTTATTTCGAGTTACCAATTTTTCTTTTTTTCTTCATTTTGGATCGGAAAATGGAAGAGTTGCGTGAATCAAAAATCCAAGGGAGGTTCATGGCCAAGGGTAAAGATGCCCGAGTAACTGTTATTTTGGAATGTACTCGTTGTGTTCGAAACGGTGTTAATAAGGAATCAATAGGGATTTCCAGATATATTACTCAAAAGAATCGACACAATACGCCTAGTCGATTGGAATTGAGAAAATTCTGTCCCCGGTGTTACAAACATACGATTCATGGGGAGATAAAGAAATAGATCGAACCGATCGGCTGTGTGTCACCCTTTTCCAATCCAAGGAAGATGAAAAATTACATATATTAGACATATTTTAGATTTAAATATAAACAAACCAAATCCTATTTCGATCGGATCTAAAATGATTTAGAATTAAGAAATAGGATTTTCGGGATAAGGAATAAAAAAACCATGGATAAATCCAAGCGACTCTTTCTTAAATCCAAACGATCTTTTCGTAGGCGTTTGCCCCCGATTCCATCGGGGGATCGAATTGATTATAGAAACATGAGTTTAATTAGTCGATTTATTAGTGA
Source organism: Cucumis melo (assembly GCF_025177605.1). Lineage (NCBI taxonomy): Eukaryota > Viridiplantae > Streptophyta > Magnoliopsida > Cucurbitales > Cucurbitaceae > Cucumis > Cucumis melo. The sequence goes on along the minus strand of NW_026124507.1, from coordinate 8,501 downwards.
ACAAGGAAAAATATTATCTAGACGGGTAAATAGATTGACCTTAAAACAGCAACGCTTAATTACTATTGCTATAAAACAAGCTCGTATTTTATCTTTGTTACCTTTTCTTAATAATGAGAAACAATTTGAAAGAAGCGAGTCGACCGCTAGAACTATTGGTCTTAGAACCAGGAATAAATAGACTTAGCTTACTCTTTAATTGAATTAAAATTCTAATCCAAACTCAACCGCAGATTGATTCTTTGTTCGAAAAATCCGAAAATCTAGATTCGATTGTCGTGTCGTAAGAAAAAGAAAGAATAGTGGAAGAAGAATAAATCGTTTTTTTTTTTATTGAACATATTTGCTCATTTTGACCACTTTATCATATTTTATCATACTAATTTCTACTCTACCTTCTCGGAGTTCATTCTCCAGAGAACTCCATTTTAAGCATTCCGCTGGATTCTTTGCAATCTTCGTATTTTATGATCTCATTGGAAATCATATAAAGACAATTTCTATTTAATATCGCGATTTGGGCAAGTATTTTACGATTAAGAAGCAACTGCCTCTTGTACAGATTGTGTATGAATCTACTATAACTGTAGTCTACCTTATTAGATCGAATTACTGCATTTATTCGAGCGATCCACAACTGTCGAAAATTTCTTTTTTGCCTACCTCTATCCCGATAAGCTGAAGCCAAAGCTCTTATTTTCTGTTGAGTAATAGTTCGAGTAAGTCTTGAATGAGCCCCTCGAAAGCTTGATGCAAATAAACGAATTTTTGTTCTACGTCTCCGAGCTATATATCCTCGTTTAATTCTAGTCATTGAATAAATGAAACTTTGATGAATAACTAATGGATTTCCTTTCTTTCAGTTATTCCTTTCTCCTTTCCTAGTCTATTAATAACAAAACGTATTTTTCCAATGTATAAAATAAAAATTCCAATGGCTTTTGCTACTATAACCTTCCCGACCACTATTTCTTTTTTTGTTCTAATCACCCCAAAATACGAAATAGTATTTTTACTAGGTATAAAAAACAAAAATAGAGTAAATAAATAAAAATAGAAATGGATAAAGAAATAGTGGGTTCCTTCGTTTCTATGGTTACTTCTTAAACGGTGAGGTCCTCTCTATACACCGGAGCTCCTTCTTTTATTTCATCAATGTTATTGTTAACTTGTACAGTTCACCCTCTTTGGCTCTACCCATGAATTATCTAGTAATCGGTCTTTCACAACGAGATCTACCTATACAGTAACGGTATTTAATTATGAAGATTGGTTGGGTAGCTGACCCTCTTAGTCCGTTCTTGGAAGAATAAGGCTATAATCCTTCTGTTAAATAGGATTTCCTCTGCTTAATGGATAAGCATTTGTTACCAATGGGGAATTCTTTCTCATCTAAAATTGAAAATAGAGATGATTGGATTTGCACCAATAGAAACCATAAATTTGATACACAATAAAAGGATACGATAAATCTTTGTTTATTTATTTTCGGTAGTGAACGGATTTCTTCCATTCATTCTATCCTATTCACTGTACTTATAACTGATACGGGAAAAATTTTGTACTTTCTTTTGTCCCGGTCCATGGTCTAAACGAGTCGCACATACACCCTAGTACATGTTCCTCGACGCTGAGGGCATCCCCGAAGGGCGGGCGATTTGGTGACATTTCTGATTGGCTGTCTTGTGTTTCTAATAAGTTGTTTAATAGTTGGCATGTTGAATTGTATACATAATGAGTTGGTTTAGATCAATCCTAACCGGATGATTATGAATTACTTCTATATTCGATATTAATAATTAATATGATTAATAGTAATATATTAACCCCGGTAAAAAGAGAAAATCGAAAATTTCGGATTTTTGCGTGAAATACCTGCTATTTGTTATTCAACCGCTACAAGATCAACAATTCCATGAGCTTGGGCTTCTGTTGCTGACATAAAAACATCCCTTTCCATGTCTTCGGATATAACCCATAAGGGTTTGCCTGTTCTTTGTACATAAACCCTTGTGAGGATTTCGCGCAGCCTCAGTAGTTCTTTCGCTTCCAGGATAAATTCTACCGTTTGTGCCTCATAAAAAGAACTAGCAGGTTGATGGATCATTACCCTGATGATTTAATAAATGGTTTTCTCTATCTTACATCATTATCATGATGAGTCAAAGATAATAAAAAAAAGATAGGATTAACAACCGTACAGGCATCCTTTGTGCAGTGCATACGGCTCCACAATGGAATTCATTTTTACCTTCCAGCGAAGGAATAGAAAATATAGGATCTAGCAGACCCAGAGCAGTAAATGATCCAATAACCACCCTTCCTTTTTTTTAGTAATTTCAAAATACTATGATGGTTCCGTTGCTTTATGATTTCGTTTGTTATTCAGCAATCCCAAAGTTTCTTTTTTTTATTTTTTTTCTTAAAAATAAATATTTCGTAGTCTTTCATAACAGAAATATTGTTAAGAGTCTTCCGTCGTGAAAACAAAAAAGTTTGTGACGCTGAAAGAGGCCTCCGCGATAAATCAGCCTACAATCGGAAATGCCTTTTATCTCATACTACTCTTTCGATACATAACCTAATGGTTTAGAAAAAAAAAATTCTCATATCGAATTCAAAGTGCCATGCTATTATTACTTAATATTTTATATGGCGAAGGCATAGTTTTCTTTTTGTCTAAAAAAAACTCATTGGCGCCGAGCGTGCGGGAATGCTAGACGTTTGGTAATTTCTCCTCCGACTAGAATAAAAGATCCCATTGAAGCGGCTAATCCCATGCATATTGTCTGTACATCTGGTTGCACAAATTGCATAGTATCATAAATACCTAATCCGCTTATTACCCCTCCACCGGGAGAGTTTATAAATAAATACAGATCTTTGGTATCATCCTCCATACTGAGATATACCATAAGACTAATAAGTTGATTCGAAATATCACTATCAACCTCTTGGCCTAAAAAAAGTAATCTTTCTCGATAAAGTCGGTTGATTAGGATAAAATTGTATCCCTTAAGAACCGTACGGGCACCTTTTGATGCATACGGTTCAAAAAAAATAGCGAAAAAAGAATCAATGTTTAGATTTTAGCCTTCTTTAGAGGACTCTTTCTAACTTCTAATGAAGGGGCTTTTTCTTACCTTCCATTTTTTTTTCAAAATGGATGAGTTTTGTCCTTTGGCCCGCGGTCGTTTATCTATACTATAAATTTCAATAAATAAAAAAACAATTCATTAAATTTTCAATTTATCGAACTAACTTTTCATTGATATATTGTTTCATCGAGATTCAATTTCAATTCCGATGTCATTTTCTTGTTCCAAAATGGTCTTCTTCAATTCTTTTAGGTTTATGCTCTACTCCGAGTCAAGATCTGCCCGATTTGGATTTGCACATATAGGACAAATGCCCCAATAGCATGGCTTTTTGCTACGACTTCTTTTTTTTTTTCAATTTACTTCATATTACTCGATTGATTAAAAGTTTTCTATCAATGCTATTGATAAATCGAATATGATACAAGTAGTAGTAATCATAGAATAGATAGATTCCAAATTGAGTTTTTTCTAAGCGGAGCCTGGATACTTCATTTTATTAGTACAACCGAGAAAACCATAAATTATTCTAATTGATAATATTAATCTGGATACCCCCCAAAAAATAGATCTAATTGCACTTCACGCTCCAAATTTTTGATGATTAAATCAATCCGTCTTGGGCGAAAGAGAGGATATCTCGATCGGGGGAGAGAACGGGGAAATACCATATGACCCAATATATCTGACAAGTCGCACTATAGGTCAACCCACGATGCGTCTTCCTCTCCGGGACTTCGAAAAGGTACTTTTGGAACACCAATAGGCATTAAAGCAAAGAAAAAAGAATTAAGTACTATAGCTAACTTTGATGTGGAAGCGTAACAACGGGTTTATTGTCTTAATAAATAAGATGGGCCTTTATCAGATTTTATCTTTTAGCATATTTTATACATAGATTTAATAAGTTCATAAAAAAGGAAAACAGAATTAATAAGGGAAACTTCTTCCCGAATAGGTTTTTGAATGATGAACAAGTATGTATACATTCACTCCTATAAAATAGGATCAATTCCCATCTACCATTGCGTATTGGTACTTATCGAGTATAGAATAGATCTGCTTCTTTTTGTTCCTACGAATAGAATCGAATTGTTCCATTATTACTAAAAGAATAGACTAAATATTAATCCTTTCGCCAAGATAATCCCCTCAAAAGGGGAGGTCCGTAGCATAGTTTTTTTTTTCAGTGCAATAAAGTTACATAGTGTCTATTTTTCCTTGATAAAGGGGTATTTCCATGGGTTTGCCTTGGTATCGTGTTCATACCGTTGTATTGAATGATCCCGGTCGTTTGCTTTCTGTTCATATAATGCATACAGCTCTAGTTGCTGGTTGGGCCGGTTCAATGGCCCTATACGAATTAGCAGTTTTTGATCCCTCTGATCCTGTTCTTGATCCAATGTGGAGACAGGGTATGTTCGTTATACCCTTCATGACTCGTTTAGGAATAACCAATTCATGGGGGGGTTGGAGTATCACAGGAGGGACTATAACGAATCCGGGTATTTGGAGTTACGAAGGTGTGGCCGGAGCACATATTGTGTTTTCTGGATTGTGCTTCTTAGCAGCTATCTGGCATTGGGTGTATTGGGATCTAGAAATATTTTGTGATGAACGTACAGGAAAACCTTCTTTGGATTTGCCGAAGATTTTTGGAATTCATTTATTTCTCTCAGGGTTGGGTTGCTTTGGTTTTGGTGCATTTCATGTAACCGGATTGTATGGTCCGGGAATATGGGTATCCGATCCTTATGGATTAACCGGAAGGGTACAAGCCGTAAATCCTGCGTGGGGTGTCGAAGGGTTTGATCCTTTTGTTCCGGGCGGAATAGCCTCGCATCATATTGCAGCAGGTACATTGGGCATATTAGCGGGCCTATTCCATCTTAGTGTTCGTCCGCCCCAACGTCTATACAAAGGATTACGTATGGGAAATATTGAAACCGTCCTTTCCAGTAGTATCGCTGCTGTATTTTTTGCAGCTTTTGTTGTTGCTGGAACTATGTGGTATGGTTCAGCAACTACCCCGATTGAATTATTTGGGCCCACTCGTTATCAATGGGATCAGGGATACTTCCAGCAAGAAATATATCGAAGAGTTAGTACCGGGTTAGCCGAAAATCAAAGTTTATCAGAAGCTTGGTCTAAAATTCCTGAAAAATTAGCTTTTTATGATTATATCGGGAATAATCCCGCAAAAGGTGGATTATTCAGAGCGGGTTCCATGGACAACGGGGATGGAATAGCTGTTGGTTGGTTAGGACACCCTGTTTTTAGAGATAAAGAAGGGCGCGAACTTTTTGTACGCCGTATGCCGACCTTTTTTGAAACATTTCCGGTTGTTTTGGTAGACGGAGACGGAATTGTTAGAGCCGATGTTCCTTTTCGAAGAGCAGAATCGAAGTATAGTGTTGAACAGGTCGGTGTAACTGTTGAGTTCTATGGCGGTGAACTCAATGGAGTCAGTTATAGTGATCCTGCTACTGTGAAAAAATATGCTAGACGTGCTCAATTGGGTGAAATTTTTGAATTAGATCGTGCTACTTTGAAATCCGATGGGGTTTTTCGTAGCAGTCCAAGGGGTTGGTTTACTTTTGGGCATGCTTCCTTTGCTTTGCTCTTCTTCTTCGGACACATTTGGCATGGTGCGAGAACCTTGTTCAGAGATGTCTTTGCTGGTATTGACCCAGATTTGGACGCTCAAGTAGAATTTGGGGCATTCCAAAAACTTGGAGATCCAACTACAAAAAGAGTCTAGTCTGATACAAGATTGCTCTGTTCTTTTTTTCCTTTATTTTTTGATTTGACATAGATAGGGTACCGGATAAATCTTTATTCGGATTGCTTACTTTTCATTTCTTTGACTCTTGTCTTGGTCTTTTTTTTATCCGTAAAAAGATCCCAATTAAACAGGTATGGAAGCTATAATTGTAAACCGAAATCAAATCTATGGAAGCATTGGTTTATACATTCCTCTTAGTCTCGACTCTAGGAATAATTTTTTTCGCTATCTTTTTTCGCGAACCGCCTAAAGTTCCAACTCCAACTAAAAAGGCAAAATGATTTCTCATTATCTCAATTGAAGTAATGAGCCTCACAATATTGTGAGGCTCATTACTTCAACTAGTCCCCGTGTTCCTCGAATGGATCTCTTAGTTGTTGAGAGGGTTGCCCAAAAGCAGTATATAAGGCATACCCAGTAAAACTTACAAGTAAACCAGATATAGAGATGGCAACTAGGGTTGCTGTTTCCATTATTATATAATTTCAAGACCACAATGGATCTATAATAAGATCATTTATTTACAACGGAATGGTATACAAAGTCAACAGATCTCACTGAATAAAAAAAAATATAGGATTATTTATGGCTACACAAACCGTTGACGATAGTTCTAGATCTGGGCCAAGACGAACTGTTGTAGGGGATTTATTGAAACCATTGAATTCGGAATATGGTAAAGTGGCTCCTGGGTGGGGAACTACACCTTTAATGGGTGTCGCGATGGGTTTATTTGCGATATTCCTATGTATTATTTTGGAGATTTATAATTCTTCCATTTTACTGGACGGAATTTCAAGCAATTAGATTCGATTCACAAGAACCCCTAAATAACTTTTCAATAAAAAGGAAAGTCTAAAGTATGTAGGTTTCTGCTTTTTAGCCCACTATTTTTTGGTAGTTCGATCGTGGAATTTATTTTTTTCTGTATTTCCGGAATATGAGTGTGTGACTTGTTAGAATTGATCCTATGGATACGACAGAGAAGAAGTCGGTCATCTTGATGAAGATGATTTGATCTCGTTGGATATTCAGTCTAGGCTAGTATCTGGAGCACAGAATATATGAAATAGATTCCAAAATATTAGAACAAATATTAGAACTATGATTCATACTTATCAGACCTCGTGGCCGGACTCCGAAACAAGAGTTAGAAGTGATAAATAAAAAAAATTTATTCTTTCGTTTCTACTTATTTTGGTTAAAGGATAAACCTTTCTTTAGCTTTTTTCATTATATTCAGTCATTGAATAAGCATTGAATAAGTGATAATCCAAGGGTTCTTACTCAGGGAATTTTTGAACTTTTTTTGGAAGGTTTTTTATTGAATCATCGTGGTTCTAGTCTGAATCTAAGGTTTTAATTGATTCATAGGGTCTTAACAAGATAATTCCTATCAATAATAAAGAAAACAAGAGTAAAGTCGCATTACATACAAATCAAAGAAAAAAAATAGGTAAATAGAAGATTCAAGAGGCCCCTAATGATCAATATAACTATGAATGAGCCGACTTGATATTTGGGCATTATAACTACAAAGAAGACTTTTCGGATTTTGATTCTTTCGTATCTTGATACAAAAAATTGAATCATAGCATTAAGAAGTTTGAAACTTTTTAGTACACATATCCGTTACGAGCGGTATTTGGGTGTTTCTGTTTGAGCCGTACGAGACGAAATTCTCATATACGGTTCTCAGAGGGGGGTCCCCTTGGTTTACCTATCTCAATAAAGTGTATGATTGGTTCGAAGAACGTCTTGAAATTCAGGCGATTGCAGATGATATAACTAGTAAATACGTTCCTCCTCATGTCAACATATTTTATTGTCTAGGAGGAATTACGCTTACTTGTTTTTTAGTACAAGTAGCTACGGGGTTTGCTATGACTTTTTACTACCGTCCGACCGTTACTGAGGCTTTTGCTTCTGTTCAATATATAATGACGGAAGCAAATTTTGGTTGGTTAATCCGATCAGTTCATAGATGGTCGGCAAGTATGATGGTCTTAATGATGATCCTGCACGTATTTCGCGTGTATCTTACTGGTGGATTTAAAAAACCTCGTGAATTGACTTGGGTTACAGGTGTGGTTCTGGCTGTATTGACCGCATCCTTTGGTGTAACTGGTTATTCCTTACCTCGGGACCAAATTGGTTATTGGGCAGTCAAAATTGTAACAGGTGTACCGGAAGCTATTCCAGTAATAGGGTCGCCTTTGGTAGAGTTATTACGCGGAAGTGCTAGTGTGGGACAATCTACCTTGACTCGTTTTTATAGTTTACACACTTTTGTATTACCTCTTCTTACTGCCGTATTTATGTTAATGCACTTCCCAATGATACGTAAGCAAGGCATTTCTGGTCCTTTATAGAGAATAGAAATCATAGATTTGTAATTAGTTATTTATGATTACTCAGGGGGGAAGAAGAGTATTTCATTGCTGCAAATATGGATTATTGAAAAATAAGACATGTATTTGGATATTTCCCTTCAACTCCACGAAATTTTATTCGTTATTTTTCAATAATAGTTGAAGGGAATTCTTCGAAGAGAAAATGGATTATGGATGTGTGTGACTTGAACTATTGATTGGACCGTGTAGATATATGTCTTTTTA
>NW_026124506.1:30000-31911 GCF_025177605.1 Cucumis melo | reverse complement strand
CATATTCATACCTAACGATTTTCCACAAAGTGGTGACGAAAGGTATAACTTGTACAAATCTTTCCATTTTCCAATTCGATCCGATCCATTCGTTCGTCGAGCTATTTACTCGATCGCAGACATTTCTGGAACACCTCTAACAGAGGGACAAATAGTCAATTTTGAAAGAACTTATTGTCAACCTCTTTCAGATATGAATCTATCTGATTCAGAGGGGAAGAACTTGCATCAGTATCTCAATTTCAATTCAAACATGGGTTTGATTCACACTCCATGTTCTGAGAAATATTTACCATCCGAAAAGAGGAAAAAACGGAGTCTTTGTCTAAAGAAATGCCTTGAGAAAGGGCAGATGTATAGAACCTTTCAACGAGATAGTGCTTTTTCAACTCTCTCAAAATGGAATCTATTCCAAACATATATGCCATGGTTCCTTACTTCGACAGGGTACAAATATCTAAATTTGCTATTTTTAGATACTTTTTCAGACCTATTGCCGATACTAAGTAGCATCCAAAAATTTGTATACATTTTTCATGATATATATGATCCATGCATAATATCATGGCGAATTCTTCAGAGAAAATTGTGTCTTCTACAATGGAATCTGATAAGTGAGATTTCGAGTAAGTGTTTACCTAATCTTCTTCTGTCCGAAGAAATGATTCATCGAAATAATGAGTCACCATCGATATCGACACATCTGAGATGGCCAAATGTTCGGGAGTTCCTCTATTCAATCCTTTTCCTTCTTCTTATTGCTGTATATCTCGTTCGTACACATCTTCTCTTTGTTTCTCGAGCCTATAGTGAGTTACAGACAGAGTTCGAAAAGGTCAAATCTTTGATGATTCCATCATACATGATTGAGTTGCGAAAACTTCTGGATAGGTATCCCAGGAATTCTTTCTGGTTAAAGAATCTCTTTCTAGTTGCTCTGGAACAATTAGGAGATTCTCTAGAAGAAATATGGGGTTCTGCTTCTGGTGGCAACATGCTATGGGGTGGCGGTCCCGCTTATGGGGTCAAATCAATACGTTCGAAGAAGAAAGATTGGAATATCAATCTCATCGATCTCATAAGTATCATACCAAATCCCATCAATCGAATCGCTTTTTCGAGAAATACGAGACATCTAAGTCATACAAGTAAAGAGATATATTCATTGATAAGAAAAAATGTGAACGGTGATTGGATTGATGAGAAAATCCAATCCTGGGTCTCGAACAGTGATTCGATTGATGATAAAGAAAGAGAATTCTTGATTCAGTTCTCCACCTTAACGACAGAAAAAAGGATTGATCAAATTCTATTGAGTCTGACTCATAGTGATCATTTATCAAAGAATGACTCTGGTTATCAAATGATTGAACAACCGGGAGTAATTTACTTACGATACTTAGTTGACATTCATAAAAAGTATCTAATGAATTATGAGTTCAATACATCCTGTTTAGCAGAAAGACGGACATTCCTTGCTCATTATCAGACAATCACTTATTCACAAACCTCGTGTGGGGCTAATAGTTTTCATTTCCCATCTCATGGAAAACCCTTTTCGCTCCGCTTATTAGCCCTCCCCCCCTCTAGGGGTATTTTAGTGATAGGTTCTATAGGAACTGGACGATCCTATTTGGTCAAATACCTAGCGACAAACTCCTATCTTCCTTTCGTTACAGTATTTCTGAACAAGTTGCTGGATAAGAAGCCTAAGGGTTTTCTTATTGATGATAGTGACGATATTGATGATAGTGACGATATTGATGATAGTGGCGATATTGATGATAGTGACGATATCGACCGTGACCTTGATACGGAGCTGGAGCTTCTAACTATGATGAATGCGCTAACTAAGGATATGATGCTGGAAATAGACCGATTTTATATCACCCTTCAATTCGAATTAGCAAA
>NW_026124506.1:0-10000 GCF_025177605.1 Cucumis melo | reverse complement strand
ATCCCCTACGCGATTAGTTACAAATGCCTTTTGACAAGCATTCGCCGCAGTAGGTCGAGTGAACCAAAAACCTATTAATAGATAAGAACACATTCCAACCAATTCCCAAAAAATATAAATTTGGATCAAATTCGAACTAGTAACTAATCCCAACATTGACGTATTGAACAAACTCATATACGCAAAAAATCTCAAATATCCTTGATCATGAGACATATAATTGTCACTATAAATAAGAACCATAATTCCAACAGTCGTGATTAATATTGCCATAATACAAGTAAGTGGATCGATCAAGTAGCCCAACTCTAAAGAAAAATCATTATTGATAGTCCAAGACCATACATATTGATAGATATAACTAGTATTTATTTGATCAATAGACAGATAAACTGCAAAAATCATAACTATACTTAACAATAAAATACTCGGAAAAGACCACATACGTCGAAGGTTTTTGGTTGCCGTCGGAAAAAGTAGAAGGCCCACTCCTATTAAGATAGGAATTGGAAGTGAGATGAACGGTATGATCCATGAATATTGATATGTATATTCCATAAAAAAGTATATTAAATTCCTAATTAATTTTTCTGATTCACCAGCTCTTATCTCTTTTCAAAAGGATCAGTTAATAACAAATTTAAATATCCAAAACGGAAATAGAATTTTATTTTTCTATTCTTAATTTTTTGCCAAATACTTCAAATATTTCAAGTCACGAAGTTACAATTGTTCAAATAAGATGAGATGATCCATTGAAACTATTAATGAACACACCCATTACTTTTAAGTAAAATTTTTTGACAATATAGAAACTGCAAATTTTCTTTATTATTTAGTATGCATTACAAAAATTCCCCGCTCTAGAGCAAGAAAGAATAATTAGACCAAAAACACTATTTTATTTTGGTATCAATCATAAAAGACAGTCTACAAGTTGATCCAGTAAAATAAGACTTCTTTGTATTAAATTCTACGAATCATTAAACAATTTTTTTTTGACAAAATAACATTATATATATTGTTTTTTCTTTGTTTCTAATCTAATAATTTCGAATTTTCGATAGCTATATTAGGAGTATACTATAATTTCAATAATAAATGGATAATAAATAGTAAAGAACAATTCATTTTGAACAATAGATGTCTTTCACATCCAACTATAGTAATGAATAATCAATTATAATTTTGTAATGGCAGTTCCAAAAAAGCGCACTTCTATATCAAAAAAACGGATTCGGAAAAATATTTGGAAAAGCAAAGGGCGTCGGGCAGCGTTGAAAGCTTTTTCGCTAGCAAAATCTCTTTCAACGGGTAATTCCCAAAGTTTTTTGGGGGACAAATCAAATAAATACTGAAAGATTGGAATAATCTGAATTGGTTTGACTCAAAAAACAGCCTAGTAAAAGTTCGTTTATAATTTTTATATTTTATATATATATTTTTTATATATTAAATATAAATTTTTTTTTATCAAAGCAATTAGTGTAATTTTCCTAATGTTTTGAGCGGATAAATATGAAATTCTTTTTCCTTTTTGTAGGCTATGTAAAAAAAAATAATAAATCGTTTGTTTACTCAATTAAAAAATGGAAAATGGTACTTTTTTGTTCAAAGAATAAAAAAGGTTGACCTTTCTTTTTCATATCTTTGTTTTATCATTTTCGAGATGGGGAAAATATGAATCCCCATCGCCCCACTAAACCAAAAAGTTTTTGTTGATTTTTGATTTTATTATCTATTTTCGATATTATATATAATATCGAAATATAGAAGAGCAAATAGTAAACTGAAACTCTTTATTAAAAATTTAATAAGACATTGAAACGATGACATTAGTTGATTAAGTTAAAACCTTCTTTTTGAATTCTATGAACCCTTACCTTATTTCTTTTCTCGAAATCATTATTACTATTATAGATATAGAATATATCTCGCCGAATACATAATGAAATTGGTTTGCAAAATCCTATAAAATAAAACTATTATTAAAAAAATAAAACTATTATTAAATGAAGAAAATTGACACCTTAAATTCTTATTGAAATAAATGAAATCGGATAAGATTTTTATTGGAAACGCTCAAATCTCCTATTTTTTTCCCTTTAATGAAATTATCATTTAAAGATAAAGAGTTTTTTATCCACGATAAATATTTTGTAAAAAATATTCCATTTAATTGCAAATTCATTCTATTTTTTTCAATCTCGACGATTGAATAATAATAGGTTATTATGATTTCGAGAAAGCCGCTATGGTGAAATCGGTAGACACGCTGCTCTTAGGAAGCAGTGCTAGAGCATCTCGGTTCGAGTCCGAGTGGCGGCATGCCATTTTTTTTTTATAAAAAAAAGTTCTATAATAGAATTAATAATTCAAGTCCCAGATATTAATTCAAATAATTGAATTGCGGGACCTTTAAATTTATTTTTTTATGATATTTTTAACTTTCGAGCATATATTAACTCATATATCTTTTTCGGTCATTTCAATTGTCATTACAATTCAGTTAATAACCTTATTAATCAATGAAACCGTAGGACTCTATGTTTCGTCAGAAAAGGGCATGATAGTTACTTTTTTCTGTATAACAGGATTATTAGTTACTCGTTGGATTTATTTGAGGCATTTACCATTAAGTGATTTATATGAATCATTACTATTTCTTTCATGGGCTTTATCCATTATTCATCTATTTGCTTATTTAAAAAAATATAAAAACCATTTAAGTGTAAGCGCAATAACCGCGCCAAGTACTATTTTTACACAAGGTTTTGCTACTTCAGGTTTTTTAACTGAAATGCATCAATCCCCACTATTAGTTCCCGCTCTCCAATCTCATTGGTTAATGATGCACGTAAGTATGATGGTATTAGGTTATGCAGCTCTTTTATGTGGATCATTATTTTCAGTAGCTCTTATAGTGATTACATTTCAAAAAGCTATAAGAATTTTTGGTAAAAACAATAATTTATTAAATGCGTTATTTTCCTTTGATGAGATCCAATACATCAACGAAGGGAACTATTTTGTAAGAAACACTTCCTTTTTTTCTTCGAAGAATTATTATAAGTCTCAACTGATTCAACAATTAGATCATTGGAGTTATCGTATTATTAGTCTAGGGTTTATCTTTTTAAGCATAGGTATTCTTTCAGGGGCAGTATGGGCTAATGAGACATGGGGATCGTATTGGAATTGGGACCCAAAGGAAACTTGGGCATTTATTACTTGGACGATATTTGCAATTTATTTACATACGCGAACAAATAAAAATTTTGAAGGTGTAAATTCCGCAATTGTGGCCTCTATGGGTTTTCTTATAATTTGGATATGCTATTTTGGGGTCAATCTATTAGGGATAGGGCTACATAGTTATGGTTCATTTACATTAACATCTAATTGAATTCATTCAAGAAAGGGCCTGACGAACACAAACATGGAGGGGTATAGATAAGAAAATTGTGTGTAAGACATCGAGAACCCTTTGAATCACTACATTACTTGATTCAAATGGTTCTCACAAAAGCCAAATGTATGAGGAAGTCCAATTCATTTTTTTATTTAACTTAAGAAAAAAGACTTCTTTTTTTTATTGTGCAACGAATGATTAAAAAAAATTATTATAGTATTGCTGTTTCATTTTTTTATGAAAACTATCTAGCAAAATAATTAGATAAAATAGCTTCGACCTTGTCAACTGATAGTGAGAAAACAAAATCTGGATAAATACCAATACCTATGACAGGTATAAGGATAGAGATCGCAACAAACAACTCTCGTGGTCCCGAATCAAAAAAATAAGAATTTTTAGCATTAAAAAGCTTGTATCCATAGAACATCTGGCGTAACATAGATAATAAATAAATGGGAGTTAATATAATTCCAATTGCCATTACCAAAGTAATTACTATTTTTGCCATTAAAAGATATTTTTGGCTAGTAATTATTCCAAAAAAGACTATTAATTCTGCAACAAAACCGCTCATACCAGGCAATGCAAGGGAAGCCATCGATAAGATACTGAAAGTCATAAATATTTTTGGAATTGGGATAGCCAGTCCTCCCATTTCATCGAGATAAACCAGACGTATTCTATCATAACTTGTTCCTGCCAAGAAAAAAAGTGCAGCGCCAATAAATCCATGAGAGATTATTTGTAAAATAGCTCCATTCAGTCCCGTATCGCTTATAGAACCAATTCCTATAATTATGAAACCCATATGAGAGACGGAGGAATAAGCTATTCTTTTTTTTAAATTGCGTTGACCCGAAGATGTTGAAGCTGCATAGATTATTTGAATTATGCCTAATATGATCAACCAGGGTGAAAAGATAGAATGGGCGTGGGGTAATAATTCCATATTGATCCGAACCAATCCATATGCTCCCATTTTTAATAAGATTCCGGCTAGAAGCATACAAGTACTGTAATGTGCCTCTCCGTGGGTATCTGGTAACCATGTATGTAAGGGTATAATCGGTGATTTGACAGCAAAAGCAATAAGAAATCCGATATAGAATAGTATTTCTAGTGCTATAGGATACGATTGATTAGCTGATGTTTCAAAATTTAAAGTTGGTTCATTAGAACCATATAAACCGATACCCAGAACTCCCATTAACAAAAAAATGGAACCTCCCGCAGTGTACAAAATAAACTTTGTAGCTGAATACAACCGTTTCTTTCCGCCCCACATCGATAGAAGTAGATAAACGGGAATTAATTCTAACTCCCACATGATAAAAAAGAGTAAGAGGTCTCGAGCAGAAAATGATCCTATTTGACCACTATACATTGCTAACATTAGAAAATGGAATAATCGGGAATCTCGAGTAACTGGCCAAGCCGCTAAAGTAGCTAAAGTGGTGATAAACCCCGTCAGTAAAATGGGTCCTATGGAAAGTCCATCGATTCCCAATCTCCAGTAAAAATCCAAAAAAGGGATCCATTTATAATCCTCCATCAATTGGATTAATGGATCGTCTAATTCGAAATGATAACAAAACGCATAGGTTGTTAGAAGCAGCTCGAGTACACAGATACATATAGTAGTACCATCTCATTACTTTATTTCCTCTATGAGGGAAAAAGAAAAGTAATAAACCCGCAAATATTGGAAAAACTACAACTGTTGTTAACCAAGGAAAATAATTCGTAGTAAAAACAAGATACACTTGGACTAAAAAAACCCATGTTCGAAAATAAAATAAAAAAAAATATATATATGTATATTTATTTTCGAGCACGAGTTTTTGTCGGTAAAAAAGAAATCAAATGTATTCAAGGGGGCTTTTAGAGAACGTATCAATAAGCTAGACCCATGCTTCGAGTTGTTTCATGCCATAAATAAACGCGAACACTCAAAAAATCTGTCGGACAGGCAGATTCACATCTCTTACAACCAACACAGTCTTCCGTTCGTGGAGCCGAAGCTATTTGCTTAGCTTTACATCCGCCCCAAGGTATCATTTCTAATACATCTGTGGGGCAAGCTCGGACACATTGAGTACACCCTATACATGTATCATAAATCTTTACTGAATGTGACATTGGATCTATAATTTTTTTTTAAGACTATAAATTTTCGATCGAGTAAATTTGTAAATGAATTATATATTTAGATACCAGATGAGTCAATAATTTATCAGAATTTTGATAATCAATCTACTTTCAGATTAACTCATGCGATAGGGCCAAGATACTTTGATTTTTTACGTTTTCGCAAACATTATCATGGATTACGTATGATACATATAATTTTACTTGATGAATATCATAATTTATCTCATAAATAAATATTACTTATTCAACAAATTCGATTGATTGATACGAGTGGATTTTCTGTTACGATAAATTGACGAAAGAATAGCTGGGCCAATAGCTGCTTCAGCGGCTGCAATAGCTATAACAAAAATTGAGAAAATATTCCCTTTTAATTGGCGACTATCAAAAAAATCAGAAAATGTTACGAAATTCATATTAACTGCATTCAGTATAAGCTCAAGACACATAAGGGCCCTAACCATATTTCGGCTTGTGATCAATCCATAGATACCGATAGAAAATAAATAGGCACTTATAATAAGTACATGTTCGAGCATGATTGACCAACTCCTTATCAATTCCGATTCATTTCAATATGAACAAAAATGTAATAGATTCAATTCAATTGACAAAAAAAAAGTACAGAACAAGAGAATATATTCGTAATCGATCGAATAAAAGAATTTTGAGTTTAGACCAAAAAATCTTCAAATAGAATTGAAGGGGAATGTGTGTGATAACATACAACAAAGTTTAAATTATGCTATTTCTAACTAAAGATTTATTACTGGCGAGCCACGGAAATTGCGCCGATCAAAGCAGCTAAAAGAATGATCGAAATGAGTTCAAATGGAAGAAAAAAATATGTTGATAAATAAATTCCAATTTGTTGACTATTACTTATTAAATCTTGCTCTAGAATCTGATTTGATCTTGTAGTCCAAATAATCCCATACCATGACGTATCTACAATAGTAGTCATTAGTGAAACAAAAATACTTGTACAAACCAGAAAAGTAACTCCATTCCCAACGGTCCAAAGATTAAAATCTTTGGAATATTCTGAACCCTTCATGAACATCACAGCAAATATGATTAAAACATTTATAGCTCCCACGTAAATAAGGAGTTGCGCAGCAGCTACAAACTGGGCGTTTGCTAGAATATAGAATAAGGATATAGAAACAAGAACCAGTCCCAACGAAAAAGCAGAATAAATGGAGTTGTTAAATAATAGTACTCCCATACTTCCTAATATAAGACCTGATCCCAACAAGACTACAAGAAAATCATGTATCGGTCCAGGCAAATCCATTATATGTAGTAAAAAAAGAGATAAATAAATCTAAATGTTTTTCATGACCTTATTGATCTGACCAGGAAAAAAAATGTATAATCAATTCCTAATTAAATATTAAGGGGTGTGAATTAATGTAGGTACAGTTATTCTATTAATCTTAGTCTTGATCTGAAAGAGTAAAGTAGATTGAAACTATATATTTCGAAATATATAGTTTCAATCTAAATTAAGCTACAATTCTAATTCTCATGAATCAATAGTTTGGATTTGTAGGTAGTGACCAAACAAACAAAACGAAAGAAACCTCATGTCTTTAGATCAAAACAGAACCTTAGTAATTGTAAATTACTCTTTAATCAACAGATTGACTTATTTTAGACTTCAATTTGAGGCGAATTCGAATTCAAAATTGTTCTAATTGTATAATCATCAACTACTGACATTGGTAAACGACCCAAAGAAATTTGATTATAATTCAATTCGTGACGATCATAAGTAGAAAGTTCATATTCTTCAGTCATTGATAAACAATTTGTTGGACAATATTCAACGCAGTTACCACAAAATATACAGATCCCGAAATCAATACTGTAATTAAGCAATCGTTTCTTTCGAATATCCGTTTCCAATTTCCAATCAACAACGGGGAGATCTATAGGACATACACGAACACATACTTCACAAGCAATGCATTTATCGAATTCAAAATGGATTCGACCACGGAAACGCTCCGATGCTATTAATTTTTCGTAAGGATATTGAATAGTTACAGGCAAACGATTTGCATGGGATAAAGTAATCATGAAACCCTGACCAATGTACCTTGCAGCTCGTACTGTTTGTTGACCATAATTCATGAACCCAGTTACCATAGGGAACATATTATAATATCTCTAAAGAATTTTATGTTTGTTTCTTTCTCTTGTTTGAGCAAGTCGTGAATATAGAATATGGTATTCCTTTACAATGAAAAGAGTTGAAAAGATGTTGTTAATAATAGATTACCGAGAGATATAGGTAAAAGAAATTTCCATCCAAGATTTAATAGTTGATCTATTCTTAGTCGGGGTAAAGTCCATCTTGTTGCTATAGAAATGAACAAGAACAAATAAGTTTTCGCTAATGTAATAAAGATACTAATTGTCATTCCAAAGACTTCATACACTTTATTTATTTCAAATAGTTCATAACCCTAATATGTATGGAATAGAGATATCCCAACCACCCAAGTAAAGAACAGTTACAAATAACGAAGAAACTAATAGATTTAGATAGGAAGCAACATAAAATAAACCAAATTTTATACCTGAATACTCAGTTTGATAACCCGCTACTAATTCTTCTTCTGCTTCTGGTAAATCAAAAGGTAATCTCTCGCATTCTGCTAAGGAAGAAATTATAACAAACCCTATAGGTTGACGCCACAAATTCCAACCCCAAAAACCATATTTTGATTGAGCCTCAACTATATCAACGGTACTAGAACTGTTAGATAATTATAGTCGGTAATAACATCACTGTTCTCATCGCTATTACAGAACCGTACATGAGATTTTCACCTCATACGGCTCCTTGAGGGCCTTAAATAAATCTAAGGAGCGTATCGGGATTATTTATCTTGTCTTGCTATGTTTTTTTTGTAGAATACTATAAGATAAAAATATACTATAAGATAAAAATCTATCGTGTGTCCCCAAATTAACCCAATAGAATTCTGTCTGTTATAATAATAAAGAAAAAGGTTACTTCTGAATTGATCTCATCCTTTAAAAAAAATTCTTTGTTGAGTAATAACTTAATTCTTTACTAAAATACTATTTATTATAAATATCAATAACCCATTGTTTTCAATTACGAAAAAAAAATTGGCTATTCCATTAGTTCATGAATTCGGACATGAATTCTATCTCTATGAATAGGGAGATAGGAAAGAAATGCATATAGTAATGGAGATAAGAAACAATAAAAAATATCTCTTTTTTTTTTTTTTTGTAATTGGATTCTTTCCATTTTTTTTCGTTCCTATTCTTCTTTCTGAGAAAAAGGGTACTTACTCAATAAGGGATTATTTCGTTTCCGATAGTCATTTATTTAATGGGTGGATAGGCGTATACTCTGGATCGGAATCGTGGGGAGTACTGCCTGATCATTTCTACAAACTTAAAGCCCCAATTCGTATTCTTTTTATATTATGCATTTTGCAAAAATGTCCTTCTCTCTCTTTTGGTTTTGGATAATTTTGAAAATCTCCATTACTAATCCTTTGTATATCTTGGTGTTTCTAACCATCCACTCATTTTTGCTCAATCGGCTGTGTTATGGTAATACACATATGGTAGTACATAAAAATAATAGTGAAAACTCAATCCGGTTGATCTTTTGAGTCCGCTTCAAGACAGGATAACTAGTGACCCAATCTTGGGGCTCTCTTGCGCCTATATTTTTTTCTGCTTAACTCTTATACATAGAAAATGAGACTTAATATTTTGACTGCTAATTTTTATTTATATAAGCTGTTTTCTTTCACTCATATAACTATCTGATTTAGTTCATTAATCCGAATAATAAATATAAAAATGAGGATATCTATTCAATGCATTTCAACCCTTTTCTCGAAAAAAAGTGGGAGAAGTTTATGTCTCAACGAATCACACGTAGAGATATTGATAATACACATAGAGTTAATGGTATTTCATAACTAATTGATTGAGCAGCAGCTCGTAGACCACCTAAGAAGGAATATTTATTATTGGATCCATATCCTGACATAAGAAGTCCGATGGGAGCAACACTTGAAATGGCAATCCATAAAAAAACACCGATAGGTAGATCGGCTAAAACAAGGCGATAACCAAAAGGAATTACTGAATAGCTTAGTAAAATTGATATGACTGCTATCGATGGTCCCATACTGAATAAGCGAGTATCACCTCTAGATGGAAGCAGATTTTCTTTAAAAAGTAGTTTTGTACCATCTGCTAAAGCTTGAAGAACTCCCAAAGGACCAGCATATTCAGGTCCAATCCGTTGTTGTATTCCTGCGGATATTTCTCTTTCTAACCATACAATTACTAGTACGCCTATTGTGATTCCCAATACAGTAGTCAAAATAGGGACAAGTACCCATAGAATTCCATAGAATTCTTTTAAGA